>NC_092333.1:629530000-629838333 GCF_046630445.1 Rutidosis leptorrhynchoides
ATTTAGTACAGACAAATTCAGTCTCAAGTGTTACCTTGGCTTTATTCTATGAGTCAGCCATAAATGCATACATGAGTGGAGCTTTCTCATTAGCTTGACTAGACTCTGAATCAGATTCTGACTCCGATTCCGAACTTGAGCTATCCGAACCAAAATCCGACGAACCCTTTTTCTCAACCTCAAACCTATCTGTAACATTTCCACTTGTAACGCTACCAGAACTCTGACCAATTTGATTACAAAACTTCCCTGATTCATCGTCCGAGCTGGAAGATTCACTGTCGGTCCAAACATCACCATCATTATGCTTTGCCCATTTAAACTTTTCTTAAACTCTCTTATTCACATACCCACTCCGCAAACAGTTAGCCCAGTACCATGCCCTATCCAATCGTTCTTCCATCTTACATCCTAGGCATTTGCATTGTTTATCTCTTCCAACACAACCCATCTTTTCTCTTTCAGCCTTTTCTTTTGCTTCCTCTTCCTCAGTCATTTAAATCCTAGCTACATTTGCTTGGCGATCGAAAGCATCAGTCACATCGATAGACCAATCATAGGACTCATCATCATAAGTAACTGCTAAAGCCTTCGATGACTCATCCATAATCGAAACATTGATAGTATTCTTCAATTCACGCTTCTGATTATGAAATGGGTTATAGAATCCTTGCTGCTTTAGTTAAGTGCAGTTACGCTTGAAATGACCCAGCTCGTGACAGTTGTCACACCTCACCTTGTTCATGTCAAAGCCAAACTTGGTATTCTTGCTCACACCCAAGTTTTTCTCCCAAGTCTTTTCAATGTATCTCTTTACCCTGCGAATCACACTTCCCATAGCCCATAGAATATCCATTTTCTCCATCTCGTTCTCATCTATCTGATCGTACTGTCCCAAATGATTGTTACCAAATCTACCATGTAACAAATCGTTGTAAGAATTCACTACCATAGAGACTAATGCCATATCCTCCTCAACTCCCTTAATTGTACGCAAGCGAATATTCTCTGTTCTCAAAACCTCAGTACTTGCCCTCTTGTTTGAAGTTGTCTGATAAAGAACACTTTGAGGTGCAGGAGTGACATAACTTGACATTATCTTCTCAGTATTTAAAGAAAAAGCTGTTTGTGGTTGCGCGTGTTTCATTTCAGATGAACCAATTTCTGGAGCTTTATACTTCACAGGATTCTGAACAGTCTCTAACCTCTTCAATCTCTCTTGAAACTCTAGCTCCTTTGCCTGAAGCTTAGTAACAAACTGATAAGGCTAAAAAGGAACATATATTTTATAGCATTATTCCCCAAGAAAGACAAGATTTTAGTTGGTATTGTTCGATTTACAAGCAATATTCGTTTAAATATTAAAAAGTGAAGACAAAAGGCAGATTCGACAAATTGAAGACAAAAAGGTCCAAAGAGCTAAAAAGTACAAGATACAACTAAAAAGGTTCAAAATATTGATGAGGAACGTCTCAAAATGACAAGAGTACAAGTTACAAGACGCAAAGTACACGATATAAAATAATACGCGAAGACGTCCGAAAATCCGGAACCGGGACCTGAGCCAAGAAGAAACGCCCGACGCAACGGACCAAAAATATCTAGTCTACTATGCACAAGAATATAATATAATATATATATAATTATATATAATTATATATTATATTATATATTATTATTATATTACGTCGGCAAGAAGAAAACAAACCAATTTGGCTGGATCCAGGGTGGCCATGCGACTCGCATGGCCAGAGGCACAAAATCCATGCGAGTCGCATGGAGTGAAAATGTTGGTCAGGTCCTATATAAAGCCAGTTTTCTGCCGAGTTTTATACACCAACAAAAAACACCATAATATCTATCTCCCTCTATCTCAAACATATGATATAAATAAATATTTATAATTTTAATTTTAATTAATAATAATAATAAGGTTATGTTAGCGAATGTTGTAAGGGTGCAAGTCGAATTCTGTCCGTGTAACGCTACGCTATTTTTAATCATTGTAAGTTATGTTCAACCTTTTTATATTAATGTCTCGTAGCTAAGTTATTATTATGCTTATTTAAAACGAAGTAATCATGATGTTGGGCTAATTACTAAAATTGGGTAATTGGGCTTTGTACCATAATTGGGGTTTGGACAAAAGAACGACACTTGTGGAAATTAGACTATGGGCTATTAATGGGCTTTATATTTGCTTAACTAAATGAAAGTTTGTTAATGTTAATATAAAGATTTACAATTGGGCGTCCCTATAAATTACCATATACACTCGATCGGACACGATGGGCGGGGTATTTATATGTACGAATAATCGTTCATTTAACCGGACACGGGAATGGATTAATAGCCACTAGAATAATTAAAACAGGGGTGAAATTACATTCAAGGGTAATTGGTGTAATTGTTAACAAAGTAGTAAAACCTTGGTTTACACGCAGTCGATAACCTGGTGTATTCATTAAACAAAGTATTAAAACCTTGTTACAATTCGAATCCCCAATTAGTTGGAATATTTAACTTCGGGTATAAGAATAATTTGATGAGGACACTCGCACTTTATATTTATGACTGATGGACTGTTATGGACAAAAACCAGACGGACATATTAAATAATCCAGGACAAAGGACAATTAACCCATGGGCATAAAACTAAAATCAACACGTCAAACATCATGATTACGGAAGTTTAAATAAGCATAATTCTTTTATTTCATATTTAATTTCCTTTATTTTATATTTAATTGCACTTCTAATTATCGCACTTTTATTTATTGTTATTTAATCGCACTTTTAATTATCGTACTTTTTAATTATCGTAAGTTTATTTTATCGCACTTTTATTATTCGCAATTTCATTATCGTTATTTACTTTACGCTTTAAATTAAGTCTTTTATTTACATTAGGTTTTAACTGCGACTAAAGTCTTAAAATCGACAAACCAGTCATTAAACGGTAAAAACCCCCCCTTTATAATAATAATATTACTTATATATATATTTGTATTTTTATAAAAGTAAACTAATATAGCGTTGAGCTTTGTTTAAAGATTTCCCTGTGGAACGAACCGGACTTACTAAAAACTACACTACTGTACGATTAGGTACACTGCCTATAAGTGTTGTAGCAAGGTTTAAGTATATCCATTCTATAAATAAATAAATATCTTGTGTAAAATTGTATCGTATTTAATAGTGTTTTCTGCTAAAATTAATAACTATTTTATATACACCTCGCATAACATCAAGTATTTTTGGCGCCGCTGCCGGGGAATCGCCGAAGCGAAACGCCATATTTTTAAATTTTAAGTTATAATTTGTTTTTGTAAAATTTATATTTTTTTTTTAAAAATTAAAAAAGTAAAAAATTTTTTTTTTTTAAAAACTATAAAAAAAATCGAAAAAAAAAAAATATAATATTTTAAAATCTATTTTTAAGTTTATTTATAAAATTATAAAGTATTTTCTTTTTAGTTTTAAAATTTTAAAAGTTTTTATTATTTATATATTTTATTTAATTATAAAACAGAAAAAGAAAATAAATATTAAATAAAAATTACGATTGAACCTGTCATTGACCCCCCTGATTTGAACCTGCAAGGAAGGTCATGCGACTCGCATAACCCCCTCCCTAAAATCATGCGACTCGCATGATGACCCAGGTCAGGCCACATATAAACCCTAATAACGCATTAATTACGGAGTTTATTTAATTATTATTATTCTAAACCCTAAAACTATTATTATTATTATAATTAAGTTTTTAATTTATTTAGTTATTTTTACTTTTGTTTAGTTTTATTATTTATTTACTTAATACTATAATATAAAAAAATATAAAAATAATATTTTTATAAAATCTAATATTTTTATAACTTTTTATAACTTTTATATTTTATACTTTTTAATCGTTTTAGCGTAATTTTTATATTTTCTTCGGTCGTACTTAGTTTTTAGTCTAGTTTTTTGTCGTAGTTTTATTTTTACTTATAGAATTTTTAGGCTTTGCCGTAGAATTCCTTAAGTGCTTTTTCTTAGGACTAAGATTTAGGTGCTTTAGAATTTTGCGACGCCTTTTTAAGTTTTAGTTTCTTTTTAAGTTATTTCCATTTGGGATTTAGTTTTTCCTGTAAGCTTTAATATTTTTAGACCTTTTACTATGTATCAATTGTCATTCCAATTAGTAATTTCAATTTGCGATTATAATTTTAAGTTAGTTGTAGTAATAAGGTTAGGTTAGTTAAGTATTTTTAAGTTTTTATAAGTTTCTTTTATTTTTCCGTCACCTTTTATTTTTTCAACCATTTTTCTTTTTCTACCTTTTTCGACGAACTCTTTTTCTTTCTTATTTCTCGCTATTCTAGTTTTAGGACATAGATTTTTATTCTACTTCTTATCTAAATTTCTTAAAATTACGAAAATTTATTTTGAGTGGTTAAATTGATAGACATCAAAATTTTCTGGTTCGTAGTAATAGTTGGATTTGTACGTGGACCGGGTTATTGGAGCCAAACAGTCCTCAATTATATTGAGACCAAACGAATCCTGCCCCTCTGCTGCATCTTTTGGCTATTCGAAACGTGGGCAAAATCAGAAAAGTCTATTAATTTGATAACTTATTATAATTTTTCTTTCCTTTTTAAAACTAATAGGATATTCAGTGAATGCACCGAGCAAGACGTTCATCACCTTTTGTACGTTCACCACCTGTAACTCGATCAAGACATCGTTTAACAAATATAACCGCCATTGATTTTTCTTTAGAATCGTCATCCAGTCGACCAAGTACTTCAGTTCAAATTTCCGATAATCCATTTTTTGAACCCAACCTCACAATTGAGAATCCAGAGAATATTCAGGAACGGTTCATAGATCCTGAACCATTAAACTTTCCTCCGGAGCCACCAATCATTCAAACAGAGATTGTTGAGGAACGAACCATTAAATCAGAATCATCTAGTGATACCGATTCAACAAATTCAATTATGGGGAATCTGGAACCTTTAAGTATGGAAGACCGAATGAGAGCTAAACGCACTGGCCAAGGTCACGCAATTACTCATCCAGACATTAATGCGCCAGATTATGAAATCAAAGGACAAATTCTACACATGGTGACTAATCAATGCCAATTTAGTGGTGCGCCGAAGGAAGATCCAAATAACATCTACGTACCTTTAATAGGATCTGCACACTATTTAAAATCCGAGAAGTGGAGGATGAACAGATATATCTCATGTTATTTCCCTGGACTTTAAAGGGAGAAGCCAAAGATTGGTTGGAATCATTACCTGAAGGGGCGATCGATACATGGGACGTTTTAGTTGACAAATTTCTTAAACAATTCTTTCCTGCATCTAAAGCCGTAAGACTTCAAGCAGAAATTGTTACGTTCACACAGAAACCAAATGAAACTCTATATGAGGCGTGGACAAGATATGGAAAGTTGTTAAGAGGATGTCCGCAACATGGTTTAGACACCTGTCAAATAGTACAAATATTCTACCAAGGATGCGACATCACTACAAGGAAAGACATAGATATAGCAGCTGGTGGTTCTATTATGAAGAAAACCGAAACTGATGCTTACAAATTTATTGATAATACTGCTTCCCACTCACATGAGTGGCACCAAGAAAAAGATATCGTTAGATCATCTAAAGCAGCTAGAGCCGATTCTAGCCATGACTTAGATTCCATTTCCGCAAAGATAGATGCTGTGGAACGACGAATGGAAAAGATGACTAAAGATATTCACTCAATACGAATTAGTTGTGAGCAGTGTGGAGGACCACATTTGACAAAAGATTGTCTCAGTATTGAATTAACAATGGAACAAAGAGAGAATATTTCATACATAAACCAAAGGCCTGGAAATAATTATCAGAATAATTATCAACCGCCAAGACCAATTTACAATCAAAACCAGAATTATAACCGAAATATTCCATACAACAACCAACAAGGTCCTAGCAATCAACAAGTATCCAATAATACTTACAATCAGCAAAGACCTAATTTTCAAAACAAACCACCACAAAAAACCGATGATAAAAAGCCAAATTTAGAAGATATGATGACGAAGCTAGTTGAAACTCAAACACAGTTTTTCACATCTCAAAAACAAACCAATGAACAAAATGCTCAAGCATTTAGAAATCAACAAGCTTCTATTCAAAATCTGGAACAAGAAGTAAGTAACCTAGCAAGGTTAATAGGTGAAAGAAAACCGGGAAGTCTACCTAGTGATACAAATGCTAACCCCCGGAATGAAACAGCTAAAGCTATTACCACAAGAAGTGGTACAACACTTAAACCTCCTGAAATACCTGTAACTTCTGATGAAACTATTCCTACTCCACAAGAACCACAACCTGATCAAGATAAGGAAAAAGAACCGGTAGTTGAAAAGGTTAATGAAGATAACACAGTTAAGGATAAACCTTATGTTAAACCATACCAACCACCACTTCCTTATCCGAGTAAAATGAAGAAAGAAAAACTTGAAGCCGAGCAATCCAAATTCTTGGATATGTTTAAACAGATAAATGTAAATCTTCCTTTCATTGATGTGATTTCAGGAATGCCAAGATATGCTAAATTCTTGAAAGATCTAATCTCAAATAGAAAGAAAATGGAAGAACTCTCGGCTGTTACTATGAATGCTAATTGTTCAGCAGTGCTGTTGAATAAGATACCAGAAAAATTATCTGATCCAGGAAGTTTCACAATTCCATGTTTTCTGGGTAGTCTTAGTTCAATAGAAGCATTGGCAGACTTAGGTGCTAGTATAAATCTAATGCCGTATTCACTATACGCTAAACTAGACCTTGGAGAATTGAAACCAACCAGAATAAGCATACAACTAGCCGATAGATCAATAAAATATCCTAGAGGGATAATGGAGAACATGCTAGTTAAAGTTGGTACTTTAGTATTTCCAGTAGATTTTGTTGTTTTGGACATGGAAGAAGATTCTCAAGTTCCTCTCATATTAGGAAGACCATTCTTAAACACGGCTAAAGCAATAATAGACGTGTTCGGTAAGAAACTGACCCTAAGTATAGAGGATGAGAGTGTTACCTTTTCAGTTGATAGAGCAATGCAACAACCACAATCTGCAAATGATACATGTTATTATATTCAAACTATAGATGCACATGCAGAATTATTAGAAGAATTTCCAGAATTACAAGGAACGGGAGAATGTTCTGTAGGAGAAGGAACTGAACCAATTGATGAAGCTGAAATGTTAGCTACACTTATGGATAATGGATATGAACCAACAACAGAAGAACTTCAAATGTTAAAAGAGGAAGACCGATATCGATACAAATCATCGATAGAAGAACCGCCGATATTAGAGTTAAAGCCACTTCCAACCCATTTGGAATACGCTTATTTACATGGTGAATCTGAATTACCTGTAATAATATCATCTTCTCTCACAAATGATGAAAAATCACAACTCATTTCTGTGTTGAAAGCTCATAAACCAGCCATTGCATGGAAGATTCATGATATTAAAGGAATAAGTCCTTCGTATTGCACACATAAAATCCTTATGGAAGAAGGTCATAAAACGTATGTGCAACGCCAACGAAGACTAAATCCTAATATGCAAGATGTAGTTAAGAAAGAGATTATTAAACTGCTAGATGCAGGTTTGATATATCCAATTTCTGATAGTCCATGGGTAAGCCCAGTTCAATGCGTACCTAAGAAGGGTGGCATGACTGTCATTACAAATGAGAAAAATGAGCTTATTCCTACTAGGACTGTAACAGGATGGCGTGTATGTATTGATTATAGAAAATTAAATGACGCCACCAGAAAAGATCACTTTCCCTTACCTTTCATAGATCAAATGTTGGAAAGATTAGCCGGAAATAGTTACTATTGTTTTCTAGATGGATTTTCCGGATATTTTCAAATTCCAATAGCACCCGAGGACCAAGAGAAAACCACATTCACGTGCCCTTATGGTACTTTTGCTTACAAACGCATGTCATTTGGACTTTGCAACGCCCCTGCAACCTTTCAAAGGTGTATGATGGCGATTTTTCACGACATGATAGAAGAATGCATGGAAGTATTCATGGATGACTTTTCAGTCTTCGGTGATACATTTGAATCATGTCTAGTTAATCTGGAACGAATGCTAATTAGATGCGAAAAATCAAATCTAGTACTTAATTGGGAGAAATGCCATTTCATGGTTAAAGAAGGCATCGTTCTTGGACATAAAATTTCAAAAGAAGGAATTGAAGTGGATAGAGCTAAAGTAGATGTAATTGCTAAACTTCCACATCCCACAAATGTTAGAGGAGTTAGGAGTTTTCTAGGGCATGCCGGTTTTTACCGACGTTTTATAAAAGATTTTTCTAAAATTGCCACTCCTATGAATAAACTCCTAGAAAAGGATGCTCCATTCATCTTTTCAGATGAGTGTATCAAATCTTTTAATATTCTTAATGAGAAACTCACTAATGCGCCGATCATGATAACACCAAATTGGAATCTACCATTTGAACTAATGTGCGATGCAAGTGATTTTGCAAAGGGGGCCGTTTTAGGACAAAGGATTGAAAAACGATTTCAACCTATATATTATGCTAGTAAGACGTTACAAGGAGCACAAACGAACTATACAACTACTGAAAAAGAACTCCTTGCTATTGTCTTTGCTTTTGACAAATTTCGATCATATCTCGTTCTAGCAAAAACGGTGGTCTATACCGACCATTCTGCTCTTAGATACCTATTTTCAAAACAAGATGCTAAACCAAGATTAATCCGTTGGATCTTAATCTTACAAGAGTTTGATATTGAAATCCGAGATAAAAGAGGAGCAGAAAATCTCGCCGCTGATCATCTTTCTCGTCTTGAAAATCCCGAATTAGAAGTTCTAAATGAATCAGCCATACAAGACAACTTTTCTGATGAATATCTATTGAAGATAGATTATAAAGAAATCCCATGGTTTGCAGACTATGCAAACTACTTAGTTTGTGGATTCCTTGAAAAAGGATTATCGTACCAAAGACGAAAGAAATTCTTCAGTGATATAAAACACTATTTCTGGGAAGATCCACATCTGTTTAAAAGTTGTCCCGATGGAATAATACGCCGATGTGTATTTGGAGATGAAGCTAGTAAAATTTTAAACCATTGTCACACAGGACCAACAGGAGGGCATTATGGGCCTCAACTAACAGCAAGAAAAGTTTATGAAGCTGGATTCTATTGGCCTACAATTTACAAAGACGCACACCTTCTTTGCAAATCCTGTGATGCATGTCAAAGGGCCGGAAAAATAAGTCAACGTGATGAAATGCCACAAAATGTCATCCAAGTATGTGAAGTATTTGACATTTGGGGTATTGACTTTATGGGTCCATTTCCAAAATCTCATAATAATTTATATATACTCGTAGCCATTGATTATGTATCTAAATGGGCGGAAGCACAAGCTCTCCCAACTAACGATGCACGAGTTGTAGTCAACTTTTTAAAACGTCTTTTTGCAAGGTTTGGAACACCGAAAGCTTTAATAAGTGATCGGGGTACTCATTTCTGTAATAATCAACTTGAGAAAGTTCTTAAAAGATATGGAGTAACTCATAAAATCTCCACCGCATATCATCCACAAACAAGTGGACAAGTTGAAAATACCAACCGAGCTTTAAAACGTATTCTAGAGAAAACTGTAGGATCAAATCCGAAGGAATGGTCCATTAAATTGGAGGATGCACTCTGGGCTTTTAGAACAGCCTACAAAACTCCAATTGGAACCACACCTTTTAGACTTGTTTATGGAAAAGCATGTCATCTTCCAGTAGAAATTGAACACAAAGCATTTTGGGCTTTGAAGACATGTAATCTTGATTTACATGAAGCCGGACTTCTACGATTAAGTCAACTAAACGAATTAGAAGAATTAAGACATGAAGCATACGAAAATTCGTTAATCTATAAAGAAAGAACGAAGAAATGGCATGATAAAAGAATCAGAAGTTCAAAAGAATTTAAAGAAGGAGACAGAGTTCTTCTTTTCAATTCACGATTCAAGCTATTTCCTGGAAAATTGAAATCAAGATGGTCTGGACCATTCATAGTCAAAAGAGTTTTCCCATACGGAACGATAGAATTGATAAATTCAAATGGGATTGAATTTAAAGTTAATGGTCACAGAGTTAAACATTACATACATGGTCCGATGGAAGTCGACAACGAAGTTAATCACAATTTCGACACCACAGCTAACTAAGTGTGGGGAGAATCAAGTCTTTAAAGGATAATATGTATTTCTGTTAGAGTTAGATTGTCTGTTTTCGTGTAGTTCTCGAAAATGGAACCCGAATGGTCTTTCCCTAGCAGACCCTAAAGAACTAGTCTTCTCCCCCCATTCTGAATTTTTATTTTTTTTAGGAAATGAAGACTGCCTGTGAACTAAACCATGGTCTAATGCTACACGCTTTGATCACTAAACGTAATAATGACATACTACCGAGTGAAATAGTATCAGTAATCAGAGAAAGAATGGACGGAGTTAGAAAAGAATCCAGATGCGAAGATAATAAGTTACAATTTGGTAAAGGAAAATCAAAATCCGCAGCGAAAAGAAGAGCACGACACCTAGAACGATGTCACAAATGCGGAAAATGGTCACATGGAGGTAAATGTTCAAATAATCAAACCTATTCAAATACCGAATTTGTTACTTTATGCAGAGACGGACCGTTCATATGTTTAGAAGAAAAGACACTGAATGCTCGAGGTTACGCCTATGCAGCCATGGAAAATCAATTAAACCGACTATCTTATGAATGGGATAGATCATATAACTAAGAAATCTATTTCACAGGTATGTCTGTACAGTTTTTATTTTTATTTTTATTTTTAACCTTTTGATAATAAACGCTAATTTGTTCGCTAAAAAGTATTAAATTGGTATTGAATAAAATTAGGTTTGGCGACCGAAATTATTGATATCATTCAAAAATTTATTACATCACTGCGAAATTTAACGTTTATTCTTAAGGTATAAATATCTTTAATCAATCAACCCAAAATATTTCAAAAATTCGTCATGAGTCAAATTAGGTCTTGGAACCGAAATTACTTTACCGAAAAGAGGGGCGCATATTTTTGATAATATTTGATTGATTAAAGTGGGATAAAAAGACAAAAAGATTTTTAATTTTATTTTTACCATATTTTTAAAATTGATATATAAATCTTAAATTAATATTGTAAACTTTGTAAAAACAATATATTTAAAATTATAAATATTTGAAAAATTAATATAAGTTTGATATGAATTTATAAATTTTTAAATTAAGTTTGGTGTGAATTTTTAATTTTTAAAATATAAATTCTTAATTTTATGCATTTCAAATTTTAAGTTTGGTGTGAATTTTTAATATAAATTTTAAATTTTATATTTAAGTTGTGTGAATTTAAAAACAAAAATTTACTTTATCTCATTAAGTTAAAAATATGATTTTTAAAATTCGTCGTAAGTTGAAGACTAGGTCTTTGAACCGAAATTGCTTTACCCAAGGGAGGGACGAGAACTTTTATTATCATTATTTTTAATCTTATTGATTTAAAGTATGCCAAAAAAATTAAAAAATCCAAAAATCTAAGCTTTTAAAACAATCGCTTGAAAATGACAAAATTTTAAAATTTTGTCGAGGGACGGACTAGGGCATCGTCCCGAAACGACCTCGTCTTAAAAAGAAACAAAATTTTTAAAATTTTATTTAATTTATGTTTTAAAAGTTTAAGGTTTTATAGTTAAAAAAAAAAAAAAAAAAAAAAAAAAAAAATATTAAAATCCAGAAAATACACCCCATGCGAGTCGCATGGGGATAGGCACAAAGTCATGCGACTCGCATGGCTACAAAAAACTGGCCATGATCAATTTATTCAGTCGCTGCTGCTTCTGTCTCTCACAATACACACACAAACACATACGAAAACCTCCCAAACTCTCTCAATTTTTCACCAATTTTCACCAAATTTCTTGCAAAAATTTCACAATAATCATGCCTAGATTTAGTAGGTTCAACCCCTTCAGGAACACGGTAAAGATTTCACCCCTAATCTCTTTAAATTCGAATTATGTGTGTTCTTGAGCCATTTTACCTAATTTAATTTTTGTTAATTTTTAGTGAAATTAGTGTTAAATTGATGTTATATTATGCATGTATATCCTAGATAGAAGCTATTTAACATGAATTGAAGCTAAAAACTTCAAATTTTTAAGAATCTAGGGTTTGTGTTCTTGAGCAATTTGGGGCTTTTTGATATAAACAGGTTATGGCCGATTTTGGTCATGAATTATTGCTAAATTAAGTAGTGTAACATGTTTAGGTAGTTAATTGATCCAAACTTTGAGCCTAAACATGTTTTTGAGAATTAAAGTGGACTTTTTAAGTCTAAAAATTCATGAACTTGGATAATTTGATATAAAGGCCATTTGAAACTTGTTTCATTGCTAGTAGTGATTATTTTGGCATGTTATTTGAGATAAATGCTTATGAACTTGATGTACATTTTTCGTATATGCTTATTTGACAAAGTGTAGACTTGACAAAAATATGAAAATGAGCACTAGTTTGATTTGAATGCCATGTAACAAGTGTTTAATTGCTATAATGATTATTGTTGACATGTTTAAGAGTTTAAATGTGATAAAACATTGTACACATTTTCGTATGTAAAAGTGTAGAATTGTTATTGTTAAGAAAATGTGTATAAAATGTGTTATGAATTGAACATGTCATCATAATTGTTTCAAGTTATTATTTTGCTAACACTAATGCATATTTGGATGCACAAATTTTGTGTTTAATGTGTTTTGCAGAGAAATACAGATACGGACGGTGCATCATCGTCCAGACAACCAGAGCCCGAACCGGAAATGTTTTATGAACAAGAACAACATATGCAACAAGAAGAAGAACAACATGAGGATCAACATATTCCATATCACGATCAAGATCAATTATTCATGAATCAGTTTCATCAATTCGCTCCACATCAAATGATTCTGAGCTTAGACATTAATGAAGATCAGTTACACCCAAATCTGAGATTTGATCGATGTTGGATAGAGTATCCAGATTATCAAAAGAACATGCACATTCTCTACTTTAAAGTTGTTGAAATGCCAAGGGCAATTGACTGGGTACCTTTGGAAACAGTTGACCTTGCCGAACTGATTCGGGAATTATTGGTGCAAATGTATGGTAATTCTCAGTTTAACGATTGGATGCGCCTATTTTCCATTCGTAGAACCATATATAGGGAATGGTGTATAGAATTACTTAGTACTATTAAGTTAAACAGTGATGTTAGGAGGATAGATGATAGAAGCTTTATTAGATTTCTGTTAGGTGGACGCATGTACAGAATGTCCATGATAGATTTAGCCAGGGCCTTACAGATTTACACCCCTGCTGAACTTTTGAGCCCCGACTGTAATAGCCTGATTGCCCAAGGAGAAAGGATAGATAGGGAATTTGATATTAACGCCGTCTGGAGGCGTATGTCCCACTTTAATGAATTTCACGCCAGTGGAAATCATACATACTTAGATATAGATAGAGCTGAACTCCGGGTGATTCATAGATTCTTAGCAAACACAATTACACAAAGGGGTAAGAATAAGGAGAAATTGACCGTAAACGATTTGTTCTACCTCAAGTGTATTAGAGACCCGAGGAGTTTCGTTAACATTCCCTATTGTGTTGGTTATTATCTCGCTAATGTAGTTTCGGGGATGAAATCGGGGAGTATTATAGGTGGTGGTATTTTCATTACTCTCATTGGAGAGTATTTAGGTGTGGATAAGCACCAAGGGGGTCCAATGAACGAAATAGAGGACGAAGGTGAAACTATAAGTTCAAACCTTTATCACGGTGCAAGGGTATTATTGATGAGACGTGGTCGGGTATATCGATACGAGGGACCTCAGCGATATGTAGAAAGAGGTTCGGATGACGAAATGGAAGAGGCGAACAACATTATAGGAGTTGTTCGGGAGACTGCTCTTGATTTAGGCGTTCGTATGGAGGATGAATACATGACGAACTATGATAGGCATATGCAGTACGAGGCATGGCAACGTCGGAATGACTACGAGCATTCCCGGAAACGAGAGCATGGCCGATGGGATTATCATCAGCGCCAAATTATAAGCCAGTTGCAGCCTGGCGAGATGTATTATCCGACCCGACCCGCATACTATCCTGCACATCAGCCAGAAATGAGACCACCCTATGATTTATATGATTATGACGCAGCATACCAGTTCACCTATCATCAGCCATGGAACCCGGACGCGAACATGAATTGGGATCCATATCCTAATTTTCCTCATAACCCACCTCCTGATCAGTAGAGATAAGTTGGTAATTTATATTTTTATTATTTTAAACACTTAACATTTTAATTACATTTATGTAATGTTTGATATTTCTATTATTATTGTGTACTAATATTTTTCTTATAATTTGAAAGTGGGATGCCAAAGTTCCATTTCAAATTGCATTTTTCTTATATTTGTATTGTATGTATTTTATGTTATGCACAAAACAGGATAAAACAACACGTTTTCAAAGACTGGCATTAAGTTCAGCAAAAGCAAGTAATTTTGACGACAATTATGCAAAATATATGTGAAATAACAACAAGACGGAATGAACAAATGACGTGCACCATTTATCATTCAGCAAACAAACGCCAATATATTTGGAAACTTTGGTAAAAATTTAATCATTTTCACACAAATCACCCTCAATAATTTAAATTGTTACTGATTTCTTGCAAATGAGGGCATTGCAAGATCTTAAGTGTGGGAAGGGGTTAAATTCTTTCGGATTTTAAAAATTTTTTTATTTAAACACTTGGTTACCATTAAAAATGCTAGTAACGCAGTAGTTGTATTAGAATCTAGTGCTCTCCGATAACAAGGAACAGCCCTAGTCTTATATACTGACTACCCACTTCTAGTAAATTTTTCAAAATTTTTAACAAAATGGATTCAAAATCATGTTTATATATATTTAGGAACGATTAAAACTAGGTCATTGAGCCGAAATTATCGTTACCTCGGAAAGGACATAAATTGAGAAACAACCAAAACGTTAGAATTCATTTAATAAAAATGGAATAGAAGAGAAAAAGGCAAAGAAAAATATAAATAAAAGCCAAGTGTGGGAAAAGTTTACCAAGTTATTCAAAATATCACATATTTTTGTACAAATTTTTGAAAATACTTTTGCTTTGAACAATAATCAACTGTTTTATCCAATGAAACTATCGAAGAAAGATGGATCTACACGATGAATCAATTCCATCATTAAAAGGAAGTAAAGTCTTCCGAAAAAGACACGCGCTTCTTGATTTAGGTCAAGAAGTTGTCGTCCAGACCAGCTGTAGGTTGACGAAAAATCTAGAAAAGTCATCTCTAAAATCAGCAGGAAATCCACGGACCTCAGCATCAAACAGGGTCGCCAAGTGGTCAGATTTATCCTAACCATGAGAAGGATTTATCTCGTACAATGGGGAGGCACCGTGCAAATTAGCTTGATAAGACTAATGAATCAGATCCCCAGAAAGGATAATCTCCTTAAAGATTAAAAATCAGCTTTTAAGACTGATATTACTCAATCCTTGAGATTGACCTTAAAGATTGAGAATTCAAACTCATGGAATTCAATGATATCTAAACTCGAGCTTGAACGAGAAAATATTTTGATCAAAAATACAAACCGATTTGTTTTCTGAAAATCCATTTTCAATGCGTTCATTACCATTGAACGTAAAATCCTAGGAATTCACCGAGAATTCATTAGGTCACCTGAACTAAATCGGGTGTCAACCGTAAGAACGGTGGTTGCATAGCATGGTCGGAGACAGGACCTTGTGCCAGACCGAAAAATCATAGGATGATCTTTACTATCGCTCCTACCAAGGATAGTTCTAGCATCCGACACGTTAATAAGACCATAATCATCTGCATGTCACGGGACATTGCCTTAACAGTTTCTTGTTCATCGCTTTCCTTTACAACCGGACGGTAGTTTGCCGAAAGGTAATATACGGAACAAAACTGGATGTGTGCTATTCGATACCGGGATAGCAGTGGATTACACGAGCCTAAAAGTTTTTAGCCAAAATATTGATCCACAATTATATTTTGCAAACACCGATGATGGATCAAATCAGAAAACTTGTCTAGGGTAAAATCTAGCTTGAATTTTCAAAAGATCAAATGTTTTCATAAAGATCCAATTTCCTAAAGGATCTAAATTTGTATAGTCATGTGGGACTGTAAACCGCCTTTCAAATGTGCACTTTGCTTTGGAAACCGAAAGTAAATCGGCTATTTGATTGCCAGTGTCGTTGACCTAAACCTGAGGCAACCATAAAAAGACACACCCACCTTTAACCATATCGTTACTATCATTGTTTATACCGCCGTATTGAAGTCACTGATGTACAAAGTGTGAAGAATAAAGAAGTGATTCAAGTGTTTCAAGACTATATTGCTTGAGGACAAGCAACGCTTAAGTGTGGGAATATTGATAAGGCTAAAAAGGAACATATATTTTATAGCATTATTCCCCAAGAAAGACAAGATTTTAGTTGGTATTGTTCGATTTACAAGCAATATTCGTTTAAATATTAAAAAGTGAAGACAAAAGGCAGATTCGACAAATTGAAGACAAAAAGGTCCAAAGAGCTAAAAAGTACAAGATACAACTAAAAAGGTTCA
Organism: Rutidosis leptorrhynchoides; assembly: GCF_046630445.1. NCBI lineage: Eukaryota > Viridiplantae > Streptophyta > Magnoliopsida > Asterales > Asteraceae > Rutidosis > Rutidosis leptorrhynchoides. Next base: position 629,546,796 of record NC_092333.1, read on the forward strand.
AAATATTGATGAGGAACGTCTCAAAATGACAAGAGTACAAGTTACAAGACGCAAAGTACACGATATAAAATAATACGCGAAGACGTCCGAAAATCCGGAACCGGGACCTGAGCCAAGAAGAAACGCCCGATGCAACGGACCAAAAATATCTAGTCTACTATGCACAAGAATATAATATAATATATATAATTATATATAATTATATATTATATTATATATTATTATTATATTACGTCGGCAAGAAGAAAACAAACCAATTTGGCTGGATCCAGGGTGGCCATGCGACTCGCATGGCCAGAGGCACAAAATCCATGCGAGTCGCATGGAGTGAAAATGTTGGTCAGGTCCTATATAAAGCCAGTTTTCTGCCGAGTTTTATACACCAACAAAAAACACCATAATATCTATCTCCCTCTATCTCAAACATATGATATAAATAAATATTTATAATTTTAATTTTAATTAATAATAATAATAAGGTTATGTTAGCGAATGTTGTAAGGGTGCAAGTCGAAATTCTGTCCGTGTAACGCTACGCTATTTTTAATCATTGTAAGTTATGTTCAACCTTTTTATATTAATGTCTCGTAGCTAAGTTATTATTATGCTTATTTAAAACGAAGTAATCATGATGTTGGGCTAATTACTAAAATTGGGTAATTGGGCTTTGTACCATAATTGGGGTTTGGACAAAAGAACGACACTTGTGGAAATTAGACTATGGGCTATTAATGGGCTTTATATTTGTTTAACTAAATGAAAGTTTGTTAATGTTAATATAAAGATTTACAATTGGGCGTCCCTATAAATTACCATATACACTCGATCGGACACGATGGGCGGGGTATTTATATGTACGAATAATCGTTCATTTAACCGGACACGGGAATGGATTAATAGCCACTAGAATAATTAAAACAGGGGTGAAATTACATTCAAGGGTAATTGGTGTAATTGTTAACAAAGTAGTAAAACCTTGGTTTACACGCAGTCGATAACCTGGTGTATTCATTAAACAAAGTATTAAAACCTTGTTACAATTTGAATCCCCAATTAGTTGGAATATTTAACTTCGGGTATAAGAATAATTTGATGAGGACACTCGCACTTTATATTTATGACTGATGGACTGTTATGGACAAAAACCAGACGGACATATTAAATAATCCAGGACAAAGGACAATTAATCCATGGGCATAAAACTAAAATCAACACGTCAAACATCATGATTACGGAAGTTTAAATAAGCATAATTCTTTTATTTCATATTTAATTTCCTTTATTTTATATTTAATTGCACTTCTAATTATCGCACTTTTATTTATTGTTATTTAATCGCACTTTTAATTATCGTACTTTTTAATTATCGTAAGTTTATTTTATCGCACTTTTATTATTCGCAATTTCATTATCGTTATTTACTTTACGCTTTAAATTAAGTCTTTTATTTACATTAGGTTTTAACTGCGACTAAAGTCTTAAAATCGACAAACCAGTCATTAAACGGTAAAAACTCCCCTTTATAATAATAATATTACTTATATATATATTTGTATTTTTATAAAAGTAAACTAATATAGCGTTGATCTTTGTTTAAAGATTTCCCTGTGGAACGAACCGGACTTACTAAAAACTACACTACTGTACGATTAGGTACACTGCCTATAAGTGTTGTAGCAAGGTTTAAGTATATCCATTCTATAAATAAATAAATATCTTGTGTAAAATTGTATCGTATTTAATAGTGTTTTCTGCTAAAATTAATAACTATTTTATATACACCTCGCATAACATCACAAACGCACTCAATGAATTATCCATGATAGCAAAGGATTTCTCAATCTCAACAATCATTGGATCCCACTTAATCGGTAGACCCTCACGAAAGCATTGTACAAGCTTCTTGGTAGGAAAAACAATATCAACACGTTTGAGTTCAGTTAACAAGTGACGATATCTAGCAACAACATCTTTTAGAGATTTATCGGGCTGAACAACAAAATTCTTCCACTCTTTCTTCAGAACCTTGCCTTTTGTTTTTCTATACTCAGCTGTCCCCTCATTACCACTATTTAGAGCATTCCACAAAGCATAGGTTGTCATATGCGTTTCAAACTGATGGAATATCTCTTTAGACAATGCTTGAGTAAGATGGCTGTATGCTTTACACTCAAGATTATAATCTTCACGTTCAGCTGCAGTCAATTCCATGGGTGTCTTGGTTTCCCCATGATCCTTAGTCGGAAAAACATATTCAACCTTCAAGAAGTTATATAACCTAGAGTCTATACCGTTTAACGAAATCAAGAACCTAGGCTTCCATTCTGCAAAATCATCCAAAGATTCAAGCCTAGGTACTCTATAAGAACTACCAATCTCATTTTCTGTCTTCAACAGGTGATGAAGACCTGACGACGAAGCACCGACAAGAGGTGATTGCATTTCAAAAGATTAAAAAACTTCTGACATTGTGACCGTACGGTTGTACTATACGGTTGCAAAAATGTATACGGTTGCACTACCCGGATGCAAAATTTGACACGGATGTAAGTTACAAGGTTGCAAAGTGTAACCGGATAAAGTAACACGGGTGCAAGGTAGAACCGGACGGATGCAGAGTATATCCGTACGGTTGTGATGTTATACGGTTGTGGTTTAAACGGGTGGAGATTACACGGATGCAAGAAGTATCCGTGCGGTTGTGGTATCAGGATAATGTACCCGTACGGTTACAGTGTGTAACTGTGCGGTTGTATGCTTGGCCGATTCTGGGCAGAAAACTGCGCAGAAACTAGGGTTTAAGGTTTTGGTCGATCTAACACTCAATCTGGAACAAAATCAACAATTGTTTGACGTCCAAAATATAGTTATTGACCAGAATAACACGTTTGCTTAACAAAAACACGAATTAACACTAAAAAATCATGATTCAAATGGGTTTTTTTGACAAAAACACTAAAAACACAATTTCTCAACAAAGTTTAACAAAAACCAATCGTTCAATCATTCACCCAAGCTCTGATACCACTTGTTGGATCTTGTAAACAGGATTAAACGATCTTAGATTCAATAACGAGTGCGGAAAATCTCGTTATTGGGTTTTATACTCAAAATCCAATGTAAACCTTTGATCTTAACGACAAAATCGACTTTGATATGTTAAAGATCGACTAATATGAATGCTAGAACACCAGGGTATCGGATTGTAGGTGTAGGATAGGTTAGGATTCGTAACCCTAACAATGAACCCATAATACCCATTATATACTCACAACACGTTGCAACCGTGCGGTTACACCTTGCAACCGTGCGGTTGCACTCCAACAGAGAAAATTAAACAATAACGCATTTTAACTTGAACATAATGAACTCGGAGACTAAATATGCACCAACACATCTGATTACACGAATCACCTTTATTTCGTTGTCCTTGACCAAAATTTTATTTTCTCAACATACATCAATAATAATTTGAGTCATAGTTTTGAGTAATCGTTAGTATTTATTGGTAAACGAATGAAAGTTACACGAGTGTAGGAATGATTATCCAAGGTATTCAATCGTATTATCATTGACCTATACCTCAACTTATTTGAAGTAGGTCTTTGCAAGTCACATCTTACTCGATTAATGTATATCGTAATTTTTACACAATGTTATCACAAATTAAATCATTTCATGCTTTCACGCATTAAGAGGCTTTTTTCACATTATCAAATTATGTCCCCACGGCAAACTGTATAAGGGAAAAAACTGGTTTGGGTCATAACTCATAATTATCATTATCATTATCATTTCATACTATTTTATTTAGTCTCCATTTCTACAGTACTTTCTACGCCTCATTGTAAGTGTTTAAACCACGAACTTTAATTTGTACCACAAAATACATCTGTCTTACATTTGCATAATAATCACATTACCTCGAACGTAACTTAGAATAAAATGACAACACTCGCACAGCAGAACAACTAAAATAAAAAATGCATACATATGAAAGTCACAGTTTACAATCTGTACATAACATTACAGTTTTCCACATAACCAATCAATTCACCCCCAACTATCCCGATACATTTTGCTTGATATCAACGTTTAGTTAATAATCAAAGCGGGTGGGGGTCATTAAACGTGTCCTCTATCACAATATAACTTTTATTGTTCAATCTGTATGGATTATGATACTCTATTATTTATATGGATTGATATAATATGGGACTATACTACAAAGAAGTACGAGCCTTTAACTTCAAATCCTAGACCTGCCAATGTAAAAATCTGGCTGGTTTTCAGGCATGGCTTTTATAAAAGCAGGTACCTGCTTGTATGCCTTGCTCAATCTTGATAGAAGAGGGTACTTACTCTGCACCAAAAATAAAAATTATATAAGCTTTCGTGATTCTCATTAACAAAGTTCATGACATTTACCAGTCTGTATTGAACACTTTGTGAAAGATAAGTATATAATTTACAGTACACGTTGAAAAACATGACTATTTAAGATGCAAAGCTTACCATGTCAATTTTGTAGCTTTGCGATGCAGTAAGGATTGGCTCCAGAAAAACATCAGCCTGCATAAGTTTAACAGAAATATTAATTTTCTCAAAGATACGGTATAAGACCCAGGGGCGGATGTATATAGTGCCCAGTGGTGGCACGGGATACCATTGAAATACGCGATGTAGCGGAAATTTTTTGAGGTTTTTAATTAGTGACACCACTGAATAGTGTACATTTTTTGAGTGACACCATTGAAATAAGACATCTAGTAGAAATTTTTTGAGGGTTTTAACGGGTGACACGAGTGACTACCAATCCTAGATCCACCCCTGATAAGACCACTGCTGACTGATTATTTGACAAGGTGATTCAGTTATGAATCCAGAGCATCATGTTAAATAAAAAAATGTTACCAGACAAATTTCATCTCCAGTTGCGTACTTCCCAGCATGATCTTTTAGTAATATCTCAAGAGCTGCATCAGTTTACAAAAAAAAAAAAAAAAAAAAAAAAAAACTTATTAGTAGATTATTATTATTTTTACTATCAGCTATCCTAAATTGCAGTGGTTTTAACAGGTTATCATTGAGAGCAGCATTTTTATTTTTTTAAAAGGTTTTTTATTTGAAACTATAAGTTACTGAAAGAAATTAGCATCAGATACATTTTTGACAAGTGTCCATCAGGGGTGTACATAATTACTTAAAAAAATTACCTGCATACCCTTTGCCATAATGTTCATGAGCCCATGAAATCATTTCATCGAGACCACGATTTCGTCTAATGTAACTCTGCAAGTTGAGAAAAAAAGGTGGACTTGTAACAATTCACATGGATGAATTTTCTGTGAGGGGTTTATAAATCAACAACAACAAAGAAAATATTAATTAATATAATAATAAATAATAATAAAATATAAAAAGATCATTCATCTTACTCACCAAAATAGGTATCCTTATAAGAGGTTGTGTGCTCGAAGTAATAACATTTATAACCTGCAGATTCAAAAGGAGTTAGCTTATATGACATGGTGTGATACACCACCACATAAACTTTGATACTCATTTGTGCATTCCTAACACGGCTCATTGCATTAACATTTAACATTTTAGATTAATACATAATCCTATGTTATGAGCCATTATTATATATGAAAAGCAAAACAAAATGACCCGTCAGATTTATGATATCAAATGCGTACTGACGTGGTACACCAAAACTTAATAGAACGTTACTCAAGAATGATGAATCTCGTAATCTTTAGATTTACGCGAGCGATACTTTGTAAAATTTAATCAAACGATTAAATTACTTTACAGCCAAATATGAAGGTGCTCTAAAGCCAATTGTTATCTAAAATTTAGTCTTAATTTCCAATTCATATGTGCGCGCACTTCACAATTATCTCTCAGCACGTTTGAGCTTCTCCAAGACAAAATTTGATGAGTATTTCATTTACGATTGCATGGACAAGCTTTTGAATTATCATAATTGATCAAATATTGCATTAATAAGTAATCAATTGCCAGTTGTTTGATCCATTCTCATCGTGTTTGGGCATTGGTAGAAAGTTATCACTATCATTTTTACCAATATATAAGAAGCTAAAGCATAAAAACAAAATTAATACCTGATAGTTTAATGCCTTTTTCTTAAGGTCGCGTGGTAACAAAGGGAACTCAGGGTACTTCTCCTCAAGGTACTGTATTTATAGGAAAAAATCACACAGAATAAATAAATGAAAGGGAAAAAAAACTTGGTGTATGGGGAGGTGAGAAGTAGACAATCATTTCCCTATTCGAGAATAAAGACAAGTCCTTTCTCTACCCAGAGTAAAAACACTCTCAAGAGTAGAGAAAGTCATCCCTAGACGGATAGAGAGATTGCTTACGTGTGGACCTCCGGCCACTTGTACTTATAACAATAGTGAGACTTTAAAAGTAAAGCACTAAACCGATAGGATTTGCATTGAAGTTACAAACCATTGTGATTGCAAAAGAATCAGCAAGCACAAAATCACCATCTTTAAGAGCAGGCACATACCCAAGAGGATTGATCTTTAAATATTCTATATTCAAAAAATTGAGAATGAGTTACAATTTGCAGATAGATTGTGAAACATAACAGCAGCCATGATGAAATAGCAAATACAGTTACCAGGACGGCCCTGCTCAGATTTGAACAGATTAACAGATTTGTATTCATAATCAAGTCCTGTACAACAACAGACACGAAAAATAATCATCATATATATCATCATTCTTGGAATAATTGTATTCTGATGAATAAATTAAAGGTCGATTACCTTTTAAGTTGAGAGCAATACGAACAGTATGAGCAGAACTACTGACGAAAAATGAATACAGTTGCAAACTACTCGCCGTCTACACAAACATTAATAAAAAAAAATTAAATACAGTAGTTAATAAAATATGATACAGAAATAAAGACGCACCATAACTATAAGTGAAGCGTGAATTGTTAACAAACAACAAAACAATCGCCCTCCTTTTGTGTTTGAATATCACAGATTCACAGGTCAGGGCAATCAAACGCCCTGTTTCTTCTTTCTACTTCTACGTAGGATGGCAATGGATAGATAGGATAGGGTGACATATTTATATCCGTTTATTTTAATTTTTTCCCTATCCATATTTTGAGTTCGTTCATCCATGTCTATATCCAATAAATTAATTGGGTTATTAAATATCCATTGAATATTTAAGAAATGTTATAAAATTTTCTAATAAATAACAAAAACAAAAACGTATTATAAAAAATAAATGTAATATGACCAAAATTATAATCCTTCCACCACAATGTGTAATATTTGTCGAAGATTGAACATAATTTGTTAAATTTACTATCAAACATAGATTATGACAAACTAAATATGTAATTTATATGCTTATTAAGTTAGATATACATGTTTATTGTAATATACGTAAAATTAAAAATTATTTTATTACCTAAATATTAAAAAAAAAAAAATACGGTAAATATTGACTACCATAATATATAAAAGAGAAAATTGCGCGGTTGGTCCCTGTGGTTTACATGAAATTTGGTGTTTGGTCCCTGAACTTCATTTTCGGAGTTGTTGGTCCCGGTGGTTTTCAAAACACGTGTGGTTGGTCCCTGTCAGGGACCAACCACCCCGAAAATGAAAGTTCAAAATATGTGTATTTGGTCCCTGTCAGGGACCAATCAAGCGTGTTTTGAAAATCACAGGGACCAATAACCCCAAAAATGAAGTTCAGGGATCAAACACCCTATTTCATGTAAATCACAGGGACCAACCGTGCAATTTTCTCAATATAAAATAGTTAATATAAATAGATATGACTAAATTAGTGTATCCTTGTTTTGTAAAACTAGTTATACTTTATAGGCCATAAATATAAATATTGAATTAAATCAGACCAAGTCATATGATTTTTTTTTCCAATTAGTTAGGTGGATTTTATACAATAAATTCAAGTTATTATATTAGTTCTAGATATGCAATTAAATTTCGGTGTTGGGTTGGGAGTAGTTCTCTAGAGGTTCGTGTAGCGGGGTTCACTTTGTTGGCTACTACTTGAGATTGGAGCTTTTTGGGTTTGGTTTTCTGGCACATTGTTACATTTCAAGACTTAGTTCGTTGTATCGTATTGTTGTTTTTATCCGATGGTGTATGTACACTTTTGTATTGGTCACAATTTGTTGTAATAGGTGTCTATTCACTCAATTGCGATTCATGTTGAACGCGCCTTGTAATTTAAAGTTTCTGTTGGGAATTTTGTACCAATTGTAACACTGTTAGATCTCCAGATCTATTTATTTTATATATAATACAATATGTATTTTCGCCAAGGAAAAAAATATATATATGCTATTGAAATTGACAGCTCACAAGGCTTGAGTTTCATATATGGGTGTCAATCTATTAAATCTTAGAGCTGCTATAAAATAAACCTTAGACCATAACAGCCGAAACTCACATAAAAACATATATTTCGAAGCTCTCATTTCATTTTATGTAAGCTTATAGGATGTCAATTAATAAAGAAAATAGACTCTACGCAGTCTCAATATTTCAGGTACGGATTTTGTTCTCAACTAGTTAAATATCATTTTAATTCCTATACTTCGTTCCGCATTGATCGTATATAGTTTTTTTTAATTGTGCTTATGTATTTCAAAACCTTGTTTTTTTATTCAAGATAAATTATTTATATGATCTTATTTGACTTATTCAAGAAAACTATGCTTTTTGTAACTCTTTTTGGGTCGGTTATGATATGGTTTTAATTTATGTTATTTCGAGCTATTACTCACATCTTTTGGGGGCACCGGGGATGTGACATTGTGTGTGACGGTTTGATTCGTTTGTAGGATTTGTTAGATTCGGTAGGGTGGGTGGTTGTGTCGTGCCTGCACACCATCTCACGTTGTAGGGTGCACATTGTAGGATTTGTTATCTTCAATGTGAGATGGTGTGCAGGAGCGACACAACCACCTACCCTACCGAATCCAACAAATCCTACAATCGAATCAAACCGTCACACACAGTGTCACATCCCAGGTGCCTCCAAAAGATGCGAGTAATAGCTCGAAATAATACAAATCAAAATCATATCATAACCGGCCCAAAAAGAGTTACAAAAAGCATAATTTTCTTGATTAAGTCACAAATAAGATCATATAAATAATTTAACTTGAATCATAAAAAAAGGTTTTGAAATATATAAACACAATTAAAAAAACTATATCCGATCAACACGGAACGAATTATAGGAATTAAAACAATATTTAACTAGTTGAGAATAAGAATCCGTACCTGAAATATTTTTTAGAGAGACTGTGTAGAGTCCTTTTTCTTTATTAATTGACACCCTATAAGCTTACATAAAAAAAAAAAACGAGAGCTTCGAAATATATGTTTTTATGTGAGTTTCGGCTGTTTTGGTTTAAGGTTTATTTTATAGCAGCTCTAAGATTTAATAGATTGACACACATATTTAATCTAATACAAACACTCCCTCTATGAAAAAAAGCCTATCCCCATCACTTCAATCAAGTATATTATTTATTTGAAATTATTATTTTATTAATTATTAACCCTTACACACTAAATGTGGTGAGAATGTATGTACTTTAAGTTATATTGGATTGTACACTAAATGTGGTGAGAATGTATGTAGTTTAAGTTATATTGGATTGTAGTTTTGAGTTCGCGTTCACATTACAAACGGCCCCTCAACATTGCCTATATATACACAACGACCCCTCAAGTTTACACTTTCTCGGGGGTAAAAATTGTAAATATATAATTTTATTAAAATAAAAGAAACTAATTCCACCCGAATTTATAACGGACCCTATCTTCTCGCTCGGTGCGAGTTAAATTTTTCGAGACCACCGTTCAATTATGAAAAATCCGACGAAACCAACGGGACAAACTATACGCGAAACGGACAATTTTTAAAAAAATGCTAAACACAACGACAACCCGTATCTTCCCGCTCGCCACGAGTTAAATTTTTTCGACGGTAGCGACAGACTCGAAATAATTTTATGAACAAAACGAAACTAACCACGTTCAAAACGGACATTTTTTAAAAAACGCTAAACACAACGACAGCCCGTATCTTTCTGCTCGCCGCGAGTTAAATTTTTCCGACAGCACCGTTACACTCTAAAAAATTTATTCAACAAAACAAAACTAACTACGTTCGAAACGGATACTTTTTAAAAAACGTTTAACACAACGACATGTAAAACGGCGCTTAACACATGGGCCGTGTTCCCCTCTGTAAAACGCTACGTTAAATATGAATACGCAGCCCGAAAGACTCCGCCGCAACGCGCGAGCCGGTCCGGACTAGTTATATTTATTTCGAAAAGCTGAGAGCCTGAGAGGTTTATTCAAAGAAGTCCGCATGAAACTCATCTTCCTTTTTTCTTATTAATTTATATACTGCATTATTTTAAAATTAAAACTTTTCTTTTGAAATGCAACAAAGAATAATATATAAATATACAGTATTTAGAAACTGATGGGCAATGTATACAAAGAATAAAGAATAATATATTAAAATCTCTATCAGGTGTGGACCGAACCCCTTAAATTCAATCCGATCAGTATAAATTAAAATTTATATATTTTTATTTTTATTTATGCTATAAACTCTACAAGGACAATGACAGTCAGGGACCTATGTAGAGGCAGAGGGGGGCTTCCGTCCCCAGTGGATTTGCAATTTTTATTGCAAATTTTCTTGGTGTTTCGATTTTGCCTCAAACCCTTCATATTTTGTCCCAAAACATTCATATTTTACCCCTAAACCTTCGTATTTTGCACAAAAATCTTTAAATTTTGCTCAAAAAACTCTATATTTTGCCCTAAACCTTCATGTTTTGCATTGCAAAAAAGAAAAAATCCCTACATTTAAAAAAAAAATATTCGCCCCCGGTAAAAAAAAAATCTGGGTCTGCCACTGATGACAGTATCCGGTACCTCCAACACATCTACAATAGAATGCATATAAATATGATGCTGAATAAGAACGATCGTATAAAAATCAACAAGATATCTACATCCGACTTAGATGACTTAGACATACAAATTGTAAATCTTCTTTCGTAAATCTTTTTTATTAGAGAACTAACATAAAATTGTTTATTATTGTTAATTATTTTAGGTTTATATTTTTCAATAAATAAATTTTTTTATTTGTAGAAAAGCAAAAAAAAAAAAAGTAATTTCATAATTTACTTAGAAAAAAAAAAGTACTCCATCCGTCCCATATTGATAGTCCAGTATTTCATAATGTTCCAAATTAATAGTCTATTTTAATAAATAAAGTAATCCTCGTTTTTCATAAATAAGGTAACCTTACAACGTTTTCCATAAATAAGGTAATCCTCGTTTATACCCTTAACTTTTGCATATAAGACTAAAATATATATCTAAAAAGTAAGAGGTAAAACTGTAAAGTAAAAAAAATATAACATATAATGCTAAGATTTATTAAAATGTGTTTTTTTATTTGTGGACTATTAAATGAATAAATAATTTAAAGTAAGTAAATAGATACGGAGTAAATACTAAAAACATACTAAAACAAAAAAGGTAATTAATATAATGTACAGTAAATTCAATTCATAAGTTAGAAAGGTAAGACATTAGATTGTCATATGAATTGACAAGGGGGTGTGCTCCAATTTTGACTTTTACCTATCGGGTTGTGAGCTGTCAAATAACTTGAGTTTATTCTATAAAATCCACCGAATTAAGTCAAATTCTAAAGACACCCACCCTACTCTTCATCTTTGACTATTCTGTTGTTTCGTGCGCCTAAAGTCCCATCCGCCAACTTTGATTTTTTAATTTTATTATTAACTAGATTTAAGAGCTCGTACATTGCACGAGAACTCTTAATTAAATTAAATTGAAATGAAAAATGTTACATCATTTGACTTTATAACAAGGACAATCTCACAAGTGTCATTGCGCATCAAATAAACATAAGATGTTCAAGGTTTTTTTTTTTGCTTTTTTGTTTTTGTTTTATATATATAAACACATTCATGCTGATTAACAAAGAAAATCTAAAAATAGGTTGTAGTGTCTTAATGTAAAACATAAGGTTATGAAACAACCCAACCAATATTTAACACGAGTATTTTTTTTTTTTTTTAAGTAATTAAACATTTACGCGCCATTCGATGATGTAAACCATTCCATACGATCCATTAAAACAATACCACAAGTTGAATGTTTACAATAGGCACGAAGGCCATTTATTAAATGTAATACAAGTTCGACCTATTTAAAATGATAGTTTTAATCCAAACTACACCCGAGCGTGGTTTGGGGCTAAACTACCCAAAACGCTAGGTCAACTCTAAAAGCTTCAACACAAATTCAACATGGGGAACTAGTATCCAACAACCCACTTCCCTTTGTCCGCACATGCATCTAAAAAGATAAACAACGAGAGGGGTAAGCTAACGCTTAGTGAATGCAATAATTATACATATGCATATATAACCTACTTACTTGCAAACACTTACCAATACCACATACAAGCTAGCAATTCGACAACCATGCAAACATTATGCATAAACTACTATCCGCAATTCACAATAAGCTAGCAACAACAATAGCATATAGTTCACAATTTAATACGCTAAATACAAATTCACACAACCATGGTTAACCAATCGTACTAGGGAACGACACTTGTAAAAGACCGTCGGAGTTCATAACATCCATTAGTGTTACTTAATCACCGTGTAATCACTAATCCCCCGGGTGATGTCTTAAACACCGCGACTAACTCACCCCCATGACAATGTGGTGTCTTGAACACCGCGACAATTCCACATGTCAATCAAACTAATGAGTGGTGTCTTAAAAACCGCGACAATTCCACTCCCATGACAATGTGGTGTCTTAAACACCGCAACAATACCACTCGTTACGTAGAATGTGGTGTCTTAAACACCGCGACAATACCACATTCACACTACACAAATAAATACATTATATACGTACACGCATAATTATTCCACTCACCTTAACACGTCGTTGGTGATTATACACTTCCGTATGCTTCAAAGCAAAGTACCTAATACATTAAGTACACATTCAATACACAACTTGTGGAACTAACCACAATACTTACACTATTTAATGACCCAATTGCACTTTGAAAGTTCTAACTTCTTTGTTCCGCAACATTTTAACCTTTTCATCAAGGATTGCAATCGGCTCTTCCACGTACTCTAATTTGTTGTTCAACGCAATCTCATCTAACGGTATCCAAGTCGAGTCGTCCGCAAGACACCTACGGAGATGGGAAACATAAAACGTGTTATGGATCCCCGCAAGCTCTTCGGGCAACTCTAGTCTATAAGCAACATCACCAACACGAGCCAAAACCTTGAAAGGACCAATAAACCGAGGAGCTAACTTTCCTCGCTTTCGAAATCGAATAACACCCTTCCATGGCGTAACCTTAAGCATCACCATGTCACCTTCTTGAAACTCAATCGGTCTCCTACCTTTATCGGCATAAGATTTTTGTCTATCTTGTGCTGCTTTAAGTCGAGCTCGAATCATCTCAATCTTACTATTCGTCTCTAGAACCAAATCGGTACTCCCGATTTCTCGTTGACCCACTTCTCCCCAACAAATAGCAGTTCGACATCTACGCCCATAAAGCATCTCATAAGGTGGCATTCCAATACTAGTGTGGTAACTATTAATGTACGAGAATTCCACCAATGGTAAGTGCTCATCCCAACTACCACCGAAATCAATAACACACGCCCTTAACATATCCTCCAACGTTTGATTCATACGTTTGATTTGACCGTCCGTTTGAGGATGATACACCGTGCTCATTTTCAATTGAGTACCCCTATCTTCATGAAATTTATTCCAAAACCGAGACGTGAAACGAGTATCTCGATCCGAAACAATAGATATAGGAACCCCATGTCTCGATATCACCTCCTTGATAAACAACTTGGACAAAGCCTCCGACGATATCGTTTCCCGAATGGGAAGAAACAAAGCACTCTTCGTCAACCGATCAACTATCACCCAAATCGTATCATATTGGGTTCTCGCCATCTTTGGCAACTTGGTAATGAAGTCCATGGTAATGTGCTCCCATTTCCATTTTGGAACTTCCAATGGTTGTAGCTTACCGTACCGCTTTTGGTGTTCGGCTTTAACTTGCAAACACGTGACGCATTGTTCGACATACTTAACAACATCACGTTTCATGCCGGGCCACCAATACTCTTTCTTCAAATCATAGTACATCTTCGTTGCACCCGGATGAATGGAATACTTCGACTTATGTGCTTCATCAAGTAGCACCTTTCGGTAATCGCCCATCTTAGGTACCCACACTCTACCTTGAAAAGACAACAAACCATGTGGGCCTAAGGTAATGAACTCCGTTTGCCCCACGATTCGTTCCCCATGCTTATTGTTAACAAAAGCTTCAATTTGAATCTCACCGAGCTTCACAAGAAAATCGTTAGTAATAATCATGCGTAACGATCCTACTCGTATTGCCAGATGTTGACTCTTTCGACTTAACGCATCCGCAACCACGTTCGCCTTATCCGGATGATAAAGTATTTCACAATCATAATCATTTACCACATCCATCCACCTACGTTGACGATAATTCAAATCTCGTTGATTAAAGAGATGTTTCAAACTCTTATGATCCGAATAAATCGTACACTTGACACCATACAAGTAGTGGCGCCAAATTTTCAACGCATGAACCACCGCCGCCAATTCAAGATCGTGAGTCGGGTATCTCTTTTCGTGTTCCTTTAGTTGTCAAGAGGCGTAAGCGATGACTTTACATCTTTGCATTAGAACACACCCGATTCCATTTAATGAGGCATCGCAATATACCGTCATATCTTTAATTCCCTCCGGCAATACCAACACCGGAGCTTAACACAATTTCTCCTTTAACAATTGGAAAGCAATTTCTTGCTCATTTTCCCAATTAAACCTCACGTTCTTCCTTGTCAATTTCGTCAAAGGATATGCATTTTTAGAAAAGTCTTGGATAAACCGACGATAATAACCGGCCAATCCGAGAAAACTTCGAATTTCCATAGGCGTAGTCAGTTTTTCCCAACTCTTCACCGTTTCTATCTTCTCCAGATCTACTTGAATGCCTTCCTTATTCACAATATGGCCAAGGAATTGAACTTCCCTTAGCCAAAATTCACACTTGGAGAATTTAGTTTACAACTTCTCCTTTCGCAACGTCTTCAACACTTCACGCAAATGGTGTTCATGTTCCTTCATGTGACAACCCGGAAATTTTCGACCAAATTTAAACTTAATCTTTATATGATCTCGACACGATAAGCAAAGTCAGTAATGATGAGTCTCAAAATTTGTGAACTGTTTTCTTGAAACCATTTGACCTTTGACTTTTCCCGACGATTCACGAACATTTATTTGTAAATAAATATGTATATATATATATATATATATATATATCATATAAATATAAATATAAGAATATATAATATTTTGATTTAATAAAGAATGCTTTAATCAATTAGAATGTAATACATATGAAAATATATAAATATTATCTATTCAGTAAATGACATCACATAATATAAAAATTACATATATAGTAAATGGTATTATATCAAATTACAAGCTTGAATATAAGTGATATAATAATATTATTTTCATTACTTTCATTATTATTATTGTTGTCAATATTAATATTAACATTTGTAATAACATTACTTCTAATATATATATATATATATATATATATATATATATATATATATATATATATATATATATATATATATATATATATATATATATATATATATATATATATATATATATATATATATATATATATATAAATTTGAGATGTTTAAGTTGTATTATTATTATTATTATTGTAGAGATTATTATTTTCATTATCATTGAAAATCATTATTTTATAATTATCACTATTATTATAAAAGAAACAACATATATTATTATTCTTATAAATAATATTAATATCATCTTTATAACTATTATTATCAAAATTTCAGAATCCAATCTGATAAGTATAAAAATCAACTGTGCTTAATCTTGTTCCTGTCTGTTTTTGTCAATTATCAAGATCGAATATTGTACAAAGTAATTACCAATCCCTTTCTCCTTTTATGTTTTATATTTTTTTTCTGTATCTCCGTGATAAGCTGTGGATTCGATGAAACTAGCAGACAAACACCAATTGAATCAAGTGAGCTGTAAAGATGTCATTTATACTCTATACAACCACCTCCACTAACTTTCATTGTTGTTCATTTTCTGTTTATTATTTTCAATCCAAAAAGCACCAAGAGTCTTGCCATATATGTGCTGCTATATGGCTATCTTTTTTTTTATTACAAATCCATTACAACCACCATTAACAACCATATATACCTGCTGCTATTCGAAAGATTTAAAATCAGATTATGTTAAATAATTCGCTTGTTTCTGTTCCTATTGTAGTGACCCGAACTTTTCCATGTTTATATATATATATATATATATATATATATTAAATGAAATTGTTATTTACATGATTAAGTGTTTCCAACATGTTAAGCAATCAAACTTGTTAAGACTTGATTAATTGAAATAGGTTTCATATAGACAATTGACCACCCAAGTTGACCGGTGATTCACGAACGTTAAAACTTGTAAAAACTATATGATGACATATATATGGTTATATATATAGTTAACATGATATTATGATAAGTAAAGATATCATTAATTATAATAATAATGAACTACATATGTAAAAATAAGACTACTAACTTAATGATTTTGAAACGAGACATATATGTAACGATTATCGTTGTAACGACATTTAATGTATATATATATCATATTAAGAGATATTCGTACATTATAATATCATGATAATATAATAATTTAAAATCTCATTTGATATTATAAACATTGGGTTAACAACATTTAACAAGATCGTTAACCTAAAGGTTTCAAAACAACACTTACATGTAACGACTAACGATGACTTAACGACTCAGTTAAAATGTATATACATGTAGTGTTTTAATATGTATTCATACACTTTTGAAAGACTTCAAGACACTTATCAAAATACTTCTACTTAACAAAAATGCTTACAATTACATCCTCGTTCATTTTCATCAACAATTCTACTCGTATGCACCCGTATTCGTACTCGTACAATACACAGCTTTTAGATGTATGTACTATTGGTATATACACTCCAATGATCAGCTCTTAGCAGCCCATGTGAGTCACCTAACACATGTGGGAACCATCATTTTGCAACTAGCATGAAATATCTCATAAAATTACAAAAATATGAGTAATCATTCATGACTTATTTACATGAAAACAAAATTACATATTCTTTATATCTAATCCATATACCAAAGACCAAAAACACCTACAAAAACTTTCATTCTTCAATTTTCTTCATCTAATTGATCTCTCTCAAGTTCTATCTTCAAGTTCTAAGTGTTCTTCATAAATTCCAAAAGCTCTAGTTTCATAAAATCAAGAATACTTCCAAGATTGCAAGTTTACTTCCAAGTTTTCTAAATTCATTCCAAGTAATCATCCAAGATCAAGAAACCTTTGTTACTTACAGTAGGTTATCTTTCTAATACAAGGTAATAATCATATTCAAATTTTAATTCAATTTCTATAACTATAACAATCTTATTTCGAGTGGAAATCTTACTTGAAATTGTTTTCGTGTCATGATTCTGCTTCAAGAACTTTCAAGCCATCCAAGGATCCTTTGAAGCTAGATCCATTTTTCTCATTTCCAGTAGGTTTATCCAAGGAACTTGAGGTAGTAATGATGTTCATAACATCATTCGATTCATAATTCTGGAAAAATGATTTTTCTTATGAACATGAAACTATATCCAAAAATCATGGTTAAACTCAAAGTGAAAGTATGTTTTTCAAAATGGTCATCAAGATGTCGTTCTTTCGACGGAAATGACTACCTCTTTCAAAAATGACTTGTAACTTGTATTTCCGACTATAAACTTATACTTTTTCTATTTAGATTCATAAAGTTAAGTTCAATACAAAACCGTGTCCACTGGAATCACTCAAAACGGATTAGAAACGAAGAAATGGCGAGTAAAACAAGATTGATAAAAACTACTCATTTTACCTACGTGAAAGTTAGTAATAAATCTATTCCAACCATAACCTAATCAACTTATATTGTATATTATGTAATCTTGAGATACCATAGACACGTATACAATGTTTTGACCTATCATGTCGACCCATCTATATATATTGCGGAACAACCATAGACACTCTATATGTGAATGTTGGAGTTAGCTATACAGGGTTGAGGTTGATTCCAAAATATATATATAGTTTGAGTTGTGATCAATATTGAGATACCTATACACTGGGTCGTGGATTGATTCAAGATAATATTTATCGATTTATTTCTGTACATCTAACTGTGGACAACTAGTTGTAGGTTACTAACGAGGACATCTGACTTAATAAACTTAAAACATCAAAATGTATTAAAAGTATTGTAAATATATTTTGAACATACTTTGATATATATGTATATATTGTTATAGGTTCGTGAATCAACTAGTGGCCAAGTCTTACTTCCCGACGAAGTAAAAATCTGTGAAAGTGAGTTATAGTCCCACTTTTAAAATCTAATATTTTTGGGATGAGAATACATGCAGGTTTTATAAATGATTTACAAAATAGACACAAGTAAGTGAAACTACATTCTATGGTTGAATTATCGAAATCGAATATGCCCCTTTTTATTAAGTCTGGTAATCTAAGAATTAGGGAACAGACACCCTAATTGACGCGAATCCTAAAGATAGATCTATTGGGCCTAACAAACCCCATCCAAAGTACCGGATGCTTTAGTACTTCGAAATTTATATCATATCCGAAGGGTGTCCCGGAATGATGGGGATATTCTTATATATACATCTTGTTAATGTCGGTTACCAGGTGTTCACCATATGAATGATTTTTATCTCTATGTATGGGATGTGTATTGAAATATGAAATCTTGTGGTCTATTATTACGATTTGATATATATAGGTTAAACCTATAACTCACCAACATTTTTGTTGACGTTTTAAGCATGTTTATTCTCAGGTGAATACTAAGAGCTTCCGCTGTTGCATACTAAAATAAGGACAAGATTTAGAGTCCATGTTTGTATGATATTGTAACATCCCGCGTTTTTCCGTTAAATTTAATTTTAACACCGTCTTTTTTTTTAAAACATAATCTTTCGTATTTAAATTAATAGTTTCCGTGAGTAACGTTCATTATATTCCCGCTATTTAATTTTGACATCACCCGTTACTCGAGCGTTTTAAAATATTCGTTTGGTTAATTACCGCACCCGCTTTGAAACTTGAGGGACCAATCTCGTCACTTGGCCAAATTGGGGCAACTAGCCACCACCTCCCCACCTTCCTCACCATTCAATCACCTCCATCTCTCTCTCTTTCTCTCTAGCAAGAACACACACACAAACACCCAATTCAAACATTCATCATCTAAATTCGGATCGGGAAGCAAACTTCAAAACAAATTACATATTCGTGATCCTCTCTTCATCCTCTACATTTCGATACCAATTTCATCAAGTTTGGGTAACTTTCTAAAAACTCTAGATTTCTATAAATTCGTGTTTTTGACTTGAAATTGTGTTGGTTAGTGTCTATGGCTCGTGTATAACATGAATATATGATTTGTATTCTCGATCTTGATGTTTTGGTGTAACTAGCTTGAAAATGAAAAGTGTATGCTTAATCCTTGATTTTGGATGATCAAATGTTGTTAGATTGTTAAAGTGCATGTTTTAAAAGTGTTACTAGTATCATTAGCTTCGTTTTGATGTATAGGTTGATTAAGGAAACTCCAAAAACATGATTATTGATTTTGAGATGTTTGACTAGGGTTTGATAGTTCTTGACATGAATTTTTGGATGCTTGAATGCCATGAAATGTTAATTGTTAGTGTTTAGTAGTAATGTATGCTTCATTACTTTCAAAACGGCATGTCGTATGTGTAAATTGGGTTCCCGAATCATAAAATACGTTTTACGAACTTGAAACTTTGAAAATAAACCTTTCTTGATCAATTGACGAGTTTTCGGTTATTGTAAATGATGTTTTTGCTTGATGAAAAGTGGTTAGTTGTATTCCTTGTCAAAATACCTTTCCAACGATATAAGATACTTGTTTTGGATGTTTACGGTTTAGGAATTATGGGTATTTGAAGTTGGATTCGTGCTTGAGTGTGAAAAACTGACCAGAATTCTCTGCCCAGGTAGTGGCGCGGCGCGCCCCATTCCCGCGCGGCGCGCGGATTGGCCTGGCCAGATTCTGCCTTGTTTGGCGCATTTCACGCGAAATGTTTGACTAGCTATCGACCTCCGATTCACATGAAACTTGTTTTAATATACTTGTATATGAATATTTAGCATAGAAAAATAGTTCGGGACCCGACCCGAACGCGTTGACTTTTTCGTTGACTTTGACCAAGTTTGACTTTTAGTCAAACTTAACCAAACTTTTATACAATCATTCTAACATGCTTTTATACTTGTTTCTTGTATGAAACTTGACAACGTGATTCACATGCTATACTTAATCGAGTCGTAACGAGCCATAGGACTAATTGAACACATTTCACCCGACCTTGTGTCGTAACCGGTTAATTGATATAACTTACTTGTTTAGGTCAAGGCTAAGCAACTTTCATGCACACGTTTACTTGTTGAAGTACCTTTATACTCGTGCACTCGAGGTGAGATCATAGTCCCACCTTTTCAACAACTTTTATACTTTTAAATCGTGGGCTGAGAAAACATATACTTTGTTATATCTTGTACTACTTACTTTTATGTTTTGAACACAAGTGTGAAAACAAACATTCCACGTGCGAGTTAGAACAAAAATGCCTCAATTCGATTATCATTAGTTACACTTGCAGGGTGTAAGCGAGAACTTATATTGTGTGGCCATACGGGTTTAACAAACCCTCATTCGGACGGTTCGCTACCGTTATGCGGATGAAATATATTTTTGTGTTTTAGTGCGGGTTCTAGCACTGTGTGATGGGGTAACGTTGGTTAAGTTTTGATAATTGAGTGCTCGCGTATAACAACACTTTTGGAATGCAAATGATTTGGATAATCTACGTTATGGAAATACAAAATCTTGTGGTTCAAAAACAACGTTTAATACTTACTAAACCTATGATTTCACCAACGTTTTCGTTGACAGATTTTTCTATGTTTTTCTCAGGTCTCGCACGATATGTGATACATGCTTCCGCTCACTATTTGATACTTGCATTGGATGTCGAGTATACATGCATTACTTGGAGCGTCTTTTGACTTTACTTTAAACCGTGTCGCCTAGATTTCAAATGTACTTATAACCTTGTAACTTAACTTTTGGTTGAACAATTCTTGTAAACTTTGAAAAAAATCTTTATTTTGAAATAAGGGCGACATATTTTGGTCAAACATTGTCATAAAGACTTATGACCAGGTAATGGGACCCACGTAGTCGACGCCGTCACTTGACGATTTGTCGGGGTCGCTACAAGTGGTATCAGAGCCTTGGTTGTAGGGATTTAGAGTTCATTTGTGTCCACCCCGAGTCATAGGGTACATAGGTGAATCTAGACTACAACCGGCATATAGACAGAAGTAGGAATTACTTGACTATTTGTGCATTTATACTCGAACTCTTCTATCATATCTAACTCGTATTCGATCTTGATCTTACGTTGATAAATTTTGTTGACGCGCCACCTTGACTTTATGAAGTAATGTTAAATGCACACGAGAATCAGGGTAATATAATTTCCGGGATTATATTACGGTGATTCATATGGACATTCCGACATTATGACATAAAGAATTTAAGGCGAGTCAAGGAAAATTTTCTCTACATCATCATTCCATATCATGATTAGTATTATTGAGAATACTAATCAACGATATTCTTGTGTCTTGAAGGAACAATGCCTCCCCGTCGCGGGCCACGTAATGAAACTTCCGAACAAGCTTTTCAACGCATGATAGCTGCCGCCATAGGTGCGGCTATGGCTAGTATCTCCTCCGACGTCAATAACAACCACAACCACAACAACCATGGAGCCGGTAATTCAAACGAGGGTTGCTCCTACAAAACTTTCATGGGGTGCAAACCTCACACCTTCGATGGGACCGGAGGACCGGTTGTGCTCACCCGATGGTTTGAGCAAACAGAAGCCGTTTTTAGCATAAGCGGTTGTCGGGACCAGGACAAAGTCAAATATTCCACCCACACTTTTGCCGGTATCGCCCTCACATGGTGGAATACGTATGTGCTGTCGGTGGGTATCGATGAAGCCCACACACTCTCATGGGTCGACTTAAAGAAAAAGATGATCACCGAATACTTCCCGCGCGAAGAGACCCGTAAGCTCGAACACGAACTAAGAACTTTAAAAGCGGTCGGGAATGACCTAAAGGCATATAATCAACGATTTTCTGAGCTATCCTTGATGTGCCCAAACCTCGTGACCCCCGAACCTCTAAGGGTTGAACTTTACATGGATGGTCTTCCCAAGAGCATCAAACAAGGAGTAATGTCATCCAAACCCAGTAATCACCAAGAGGCCCTGAATATGGCCCGTCAATTGATCGAAACGGTAGACGAGATTGAAGTGCCGGCACCTAAAGCCGAGGATGAGTCGGGTGACAACAAAAGAAAATGGGAAGCCCCCCAATCGAGCAACTACAACAACAACTTTGCCAAGGAACCTCTCACCCCCGTCGGCAAGAAAAGTTATGCCGGGACACGACCTTTTTGCAACAAATGCCACAAGCATCATTTTGGTGAATGTGGCAAGCTAATTTGCCATCGGTGCCAAGGTAGTGGTCATATTGCCAAGTATTGTGGAAGTACCGCCCCCGTCACTCAAAAGGGGCCCGACGCACCAAAGCCGAGTATTTGCTACAAATGTGGCCAATCGGGTCATTTTAGGAATGAATGCCCAAAGAATAAAGCAAAAACCAACGCGCGCCGTTGAACTTACAACATCGACACCTAGGATGCCCGAGACGATGATGGACTAGTCACGGGTACGTTTCTTCACAACAAACCGTATATTTCATACTTATTCGATTCGAGTACCGTTAGACGTTTTATAACCAAGGATTTGACTCGTGCTCTTTATATTCCACCTCTTTCCCCCATATACTACTTAGACGATTTAAGTGACCGACGGAAAATATTGTGTGCCTATAAATTTTATTGGATGATATACGTTAAGACTTTTGACTTGACACCTATAGAACTAGGGAGCTCGGAACCTATTCGTAAAAAAAAAAAAAAAAAAAAAAAAAATGTTTCCCCATCATCTTGTATAGATTATTGTGAACTGAGTAATTTTCGGTTGGAAACCGATACTCTCTTCCTCGTATCCATTACCTCATGATTTTTTTGTGTGGATCCCGTGTATTCCAAATCGACCTCCGTTCTGGTTATCATCAATTGGGGGTTAAGGGAGACGATGTCTCCTAAGCCATTTTCCGAGCTCACAACGTTAGTTGTAAATCCCTCTTAGTACCGTTTGATTTATTTAGGACTCCGTCCGTATTCATGAACCTCCTAAACCACGTATGCAACTTATCTAGACAAATCTGTTATCATATTTATAGATGACATCTTAACTTATTCAAGTAAAGAAGGCAAACGAACAACATCATCATCTTACGCTCGAACTTTGAGAAAAGAGCAACTCTATACCAAATTCTCCGAGTGAGAATTTCTGTTAAACGAAGTCAAATTTTCTAGACCATGATGTTAATGGTCAAGGCATTACAATCAATCTCGAAATCAAGCCACACGTAATCATGAAACTCTCTCAACTCAGACTTGTATTCGTAAAATCTTAGATCTCGCCTGTTATCACCGAAGATTCATTTCTGACTTTTCTCGTGTTACCTGACTTTTACACTCGTTAACTCACTAAGGGAAAACTTTAAACCTCTCCGTGTTCGAACCTTGAGCGTGATTCTTCACACCAACATTTCTAGTTAAAATCGTATAGCAACAGATGGAACTCAAAAATGGAAATATTTCTACATGAACGCCGAAAGGCATACTCTCTCGACTCAAAATTAACGTAACTAAAATTCGTTATTTTGCACGAAGAATTCGAATATTAAACTGTAGATCCGATCAACTTTCTCGTCATCACGTACCACACACATACCTCTGTTATTTCACCGTTACTGTCTGATATTACTGGAATTTAAGATAACACACAATCCAACAATACTTCACTCTTCTTTGACTTAACGTCCTTGTGTTTCTGATAATCGGCCAACTATTATTCAACCCCGAACTATACAACTACGTGTACTATCTTGTTTCTCTTCCAGACTTCAATTTTCGACAACTAGAGGCGCGTTATGGCAACCTCGAGATGTAAGCTCATCCTATTCTCAGTCCTCATTTCATTCCTATCTTTATCGCTCGCATTTCCGTTTAAGGAAACTCCTTGTGACATTTCTCCATGGATAGAGAAATTCCTCATATTATATTAGTATTCGCCACGAGGGTGAATAGTCCTAACGAACATTTTTCGAACCCTAACTGACTTGTTCAAACATATCTTAAGAGATTCTATTCCAACACGGAGTATCTTTGTCAAATATCCCGTATCGAAATACTCGTTTCGCCTCTAGTTTTACAAGAAACCTTGGAGACCCGCTTAGACATGAGTACCGCGTACCACCCACAAACAGACGAACCGAACAAACGAACGATTTACGTCTTCAAAAGACATGTTTCAAACTTGCATGGTCGCTTTTAGTAGATCCCTCTTACAACAGTAGTTACCACTCGTGTGTTCACACGCACTTTCCGAAACCCTATATGACCGCTAATGTCATACCCCTATTCGTTGGACCAAAGCATGTGGCAAACAAAACACCGAATCTTAACTCATCCAAGAAACAACAATTGAGATAATCCAAGTCCGAGAAGGGCTCGAGACGACCCGTAGTCGCCCAAAAGAGTCATACCAAACTTAGATGAAAACCTCACAAATCCCAGTGTGTAACCGCGTAATATTGAGAAACCGCACCTTGGAAAGGTGTAATCCAATTTGGGAAATCGAGAAAGGCTATATCCGCAATATCGAACCTTTTGAAACCTTGGGGCGTATTGGAACCGCTTCCTATCGTTTAGAACTTCAGACTCAATTAAGTTTCCGTTTACCCTACATTTCGTGTAACAAACTTAGAAACGTGTCCTGTGGAACAGGAACGTGCAATCCTGCTAGGTACATCAACTATCGATGACAAACTTCTCTTCATAGGAAAACCAGTTGAAATCGGGGATCGTAAAACCAAACTTTAATACAACGTAAAACCCTGACTATCCAAATTCATGAGAACACTCAAGGACGTACCTACACTTATTCATATTATGAACAACGTAAAGTCTCGAGTAAGAGATATCGACTACTACTTCCAACTAAATTTCGGGACGAAATTTCTTTTGAGGTGTGGATAATGTAACATCCCGCGTTTTTCCGTTAAATTTAATTTTAACACCGTCTTTTTTTTTAAAACATAATCTTTCGTATTTAAATTAATAGTTTCCGTGAGTAACGTTCATTATATTCCCGCTATTTAATTTTGACATCACCCGTTACTCGAGCGTTTTAAAATATTCGTTTGGTTAATTACCGCACCCGCTTTGAAACTTGAGGGACCAATCTCGTCACTTGGCCAAATTGGGGCAACTAGCCACCACCTCCCCACCTTCCTCACCATTCAATCACCTCCATCTCTCTCTCTTTCTCTCTAGCAAGAACACACACACAAACACCCAATTCAAACATTCATCATCTAAATTCGGATCGGGAAGCAAACTTCAAAACAAATTACATATTCGTGATCCTCTCTTCATCCTCTACATTTTGATACCAATTTCATCAAGTTTGGGTAACTTTCTAAAAACTCTAGATTTCTATAAATTCGTGTTTTTGACTTGAAATTGTGTTGGTTAGTGTCTATGGCTCGTGTATAACATGAATATATGATTTGTATTCTCGATCTTGATGTTTTGGTGTAACTAGCTTGAAAATGAAAAGTGTATGCTTAATCCTTGATTTTGGATGATCAAATGTTGTTAGATTGTTAAAGTGCATGTTTTAAAAGTGTTACTAGTATCATTAGCTTCGTTTTGATGTATAGGTTGATTAAGGAAACTCCAAAAACATGATTATTGATTTTGAGATGTTTGACTAGGGTTTGATAGTTCTTGACATGAATTTTTGGATGCTTGAATGCCATGAAATGTTAATTGTTAGTGTTTAGTAGTAATGTATGCTTCATTACTTTCAAAACGGCATGTCGTATGTGTAAATTGGGTTCCCGAATCATAAAATACGTTTTACGAACTTGAAACTTTGAAAATAAACCTTTCTTGATCAATTGACGAGTTTTCGGTTATTGTAAATGATGTTTTTGCTTGATGAAAAGTGGTTAGTTGTATTCCTTGTCAAAATACCTTTCCAACGATATAAGATACTTGTTTTGGATGTTTACGGTTTAGGAATTATGGGTATTTGAAGTTGGATTCGTGCTTGAGTGTGAAAAACTGACCAGAATTCTCTGCCCAGGTAGTGGCGCGGCGCGCCCCATTCCCGCGCGGCGCGCGGATTGGCCTGGCCAGATTCTGCCTTGTTTGGCGCATTTCACGCGAAATGTTTGACTAGCTATCGACCTCCGATTCACATGAAACTTGTTTTAATATACTTGTATATGAATATTTAGCATAGAAAAATAGTTCGGGACCCGACCCGAACGCGTTGACTTTTTCGTTGACTTTGACCAAGTTTGACTTTTAGTCAAACTTAACCAAACTTTTATACAATCATTCTAACATGCTTTTATACTTGTTTCTTGTATGAAACTTGACAACGTGATTCACATGCTATACTTAATCGAGTCGTAACGAGCCATAGGACTAATTGAACACATTTCACCCGACCTTGTGTCGTAACCGGTTAATTGATATAACTTACTTGTTTAGGTCAAGGCTAAGCAACTTTCATGCACACGTTTACTTGTTGAAGTACCTTTATACTCGTGCACTCGAGGTGAGATCATAGTCCCACCTTTTCAACAACTTTTATACTTTTAAATCGTGGGCTGAGAAAACATATACTTTGTTATATCTTGTACTACTTACTTTTATGTTTTGAACACAAGTGTGAAAACAAACATTCCACGTGCGAGTTAGAACAAAAATGCCTCAATTCGATTATCATTAGTTACACTTGCAGGGTGTAAGCGAGAACTTATATTGTGTGGCCATACGGGTTTAACAAACCCTCATTCGGACGGTTCGCTACCGTTATGCGGATGAAATATATTTTTGTGTTTTAGTGCGGGTTCTAGCACTGTGTGATGGGGTAACGTTGGTTAAGTTTTGATAATTGAGTGCTCGCGTATAACAACACTTTTGGAATGCAAATGATTTGGATAATCTACGTTATGGAAATACAAAATCTTGTGGTTCAAAAACAACGTTTAATACTTACTAAACCTATGATTTCACCAACGTTTTCGTTGACAGATTTTTCTATGTTTTTCTCAGGTCTCGCACGATATGTGATACATGCTTCCGCTCACTATTTGATACTTGCATTGGATGTCGAGTATACATGCATTACTTGGAGCGTCTTTTGACTTTACTTTAAACCGTGTCGCCTAGATTTCAAATGTACTTATAACCTTGTAACTTAACTTTTGGTTGAACAATTCTTGTAAACTTTGAAAACAATCTTTATTTTGAAATAAGGGCGACATATTTTGGTCAAACATTGTCATAAAGACTTATGACCAGGTAATGGGACCCACGTAGTCGACGCCGTCACTTGACGATTTGTCGGGGTCGCTACAAGTGGTATCAGAGCCTTGGTTGTAGGGATTTAGAGTTCATTTGTGTCCACCCCGAGTCATAGGGTACATAGGTGAATCTAGACTACAACCGGCATATAGACAGAAGTAGGAATTACTTGACTATTTGTGCATTTATACTCGAACTCTTCTATCATATCTAACTCGTATTCGATCTTGATCTTACGTTGATAAATTTTGTTGACGCGCCACCTTGACTTTATGAAGTAATGTTAAATGCACACGAGAATCAGGGTAATATAATTTCCGGGATTATATTACGGTGATTCATATGGACATTCCGACATTATGACATAAAGAATTTAAGGCGAGTCAAGGAAAATTTTCTCTACATCATCATTCCATATCATGATTAGTATTATTGAGAATACTAATCAACGATATTCTTGTGTCTTGAAGGAACAATGCCTCCCCGTCGCGGGCCACGTAATGAAACTTCCGAACAAGCTTTTCAACGCATGATAGCTGCCGCCATAGGTGCGGCTATGGCTAGTATCTCCTCCGACGTCAATAACAACCACAACCACAACAACCATGGAGCCGGTAATTCAAACGAGGGTTGCTCCTACAAAACTTTCATGGGGTGCAAACCTCACACCTTCGATGGGACCGGAGGACCGGTTGTGCTCACCCGATGGTTTGAGCAAACAGAAGCCGTTTTTAGCATAAGCGGTTGTCGGGACCAGGACAAAGTCAAATATTCCACCCACACTTTTGCCGGTATCGCCCTCACATGGTGGAATACGTATGTGCTGTCGGTGGGTATCGATGAAGCCCACACACTCTCATGGGTCGACTTAAAGAAAAAGATGATCACCGAATACTTCCCGCGCGAAGAGACCCGTAAGCTCGAACACGAACTAAGAACTTTAAAAGCGGTCGGGAATGACCTAAAGGCATATAATCAACGATTTTCTGAGCTATCCTTGATGTGCCCAAACCTCGTGACCCCCGAACCTCTAAGGGTTGAACTTTACATGGATGGTCTTCCCAAGAGCATCAAACAAGGAGTAATGTCATCCAAACCCAGTAATCACCAAGAGGCCCTGAATATGGCCCGTCAATTGATCGAAACGGTAGACGAGATTGAAGTGCCGGCACCTAAAGCCGAGGATGAGTCGGGTGACAACAAAAGAAAATGGGAAGCCCCCCAATCGAGCAACTACAACAACAACTTTGCCAAGGAACCTCTCACCCCCGTCGGCAAGAAAAGTTATGCCGGGACACGACCTTTTTGCAACAAATGCCACAAGCATCATTTTGGTGAATGTGGCAAGCTAATTTGCCATCGGTGCCAAGGTAGTGGTCATATTGCCAAGTATTGTGGAAGTACCGCCCCCGTCACTCAAAAGGGGCCCGACGCACCAAAGCCGAGTATTTGCTACAAATGTGGCCAATCGGGTCATTTTAGGAATGAATGCCCAAAGAATAAAGCAAAAACCAACGCGCGCCGTTGAACTTACAACATCGACACCTAGGATGCCCGAGACGATGATGGACTAGTCACGGGTACGTTTCTTCACAACAAACCGTATATTTCATACTTATTCGATTCGAGTACCGTTAGACGTTTTATAACCAAGGATTTGACTCGTGCTCTTTATATTCCACCTCTTTCCCCCATATACTACTTAGACGATTTAAGTGACCGACGGAAAATATTGTGTGCCTATAAATTTTATTGGATGATATACGTTAAGACTTTTGACTTGACACCTATAGAACTAGGGAGCTCGGAACCTATTCGTAAAAAAAAAAAAAAAAAAAAAAAAAAATGTTTCCCCATCATCTTGTATAGATTATTGTGAACTGAGTAATTTTCGGTTGGAAACCGATACTCTCTTCCTCGTATCCATTACCTCATGATTTTTTTGTGTGGATCCCGTGTATTCCAAATCGACCTCCGTTCTGGTTATCATCAATTGGGGGTTAAGGGAGACGATGTCTCCTAAGCCATTTTCCGAGCTCACAACGTTAGTTGTAAATCCCTCTTAGTACCGTTTGATTTATTTAGGACTCCGTCCGTATTCATGAACCTCCTAAACCACGTATGCAACTTATCTAGACAAATCTGTTATCATATTTATAGATGACATCTTAACTTATTCAAGTAAAGAAGGCAAACGAACAACATCATCATCTTACGCTCGAACTTTGAGAAAAGAGCAACTCTATACCAAATTCTCCGAGTGAGAATTTCTGTTAAACGAAGTCAAATTTTCTAGACCATGATGTTAATGGTCAAGGCATTACAATCAATCTCGAAATCAAGCCACACGTAATCATGAAACTCTCTCAACTCAGACTTGTATTCGTAAAATCTTAGATCTCGCCTGTTATCACCGAAGATTCATTTCTGACTTTTCTCGTGTTACCTGACTTTTACACTCGTTAACTCACTAAGGGAAAACTTTAAACCTCTCCGTGTTCGAACCTTGAGCGTGATTCTTCACACCAACATTTCTAGTTAAAATCGTATAGCAACAGATGGAACTCAAACATGGAAATATTTCTACATGAACGCCGAAAGGCATACTCTCTCGACTCAAAATTAACGTAACTAAAATTCGTTATTTTGCACGAAGAATTCGAATATTAAACTGTAGATCCGATCAACTTTCTCGTCATCACGTACCACACACATACCTCTGTTATTTCACCGTTACTGTCTGATATTACTGGAATTTAAGATAACACACAATCCAACAATACTTCACTCTTCTTTGACTTAACGTCCTTGTGTTTCTGATAATCGGCCAACTATTATTCAACCCCGAACTATACAACTACGTGTACTATCTTGTTTCTCTTCCAGACTTCAATTTTCGACAACTAGAGGCGCGTTATGGCAACCTCGAGATGTAAGCTCATCCTATTCTCAGTCCTCATTTCATTCCTATCTTTATCGCTCGCATTTCCGTTTAAGGAAACTCCTTGTGACATTTCTCCATGGATAGAGAAATTCCTCATATTATATTAGTATTCGCCACGAGGGTGAATAGTCCTAACGAACATTTTTCGAACCCTAACTGACTTGTTCAAACATATCTTAAGAGATTCTATTCCAACACGGAGTATCTTTGTCAAATATCCCGTATCGAAATACTCGTTTCGCCTCTAGTTTTACAAGAAACCTTGGAGACCCGCTTAGACATGAGTACCGCGTACCACCCACAAACAGACGAACCGAACAAACGAACGATTTACGTCTTCAAAAGACATGTTTCAAACTTGCATGGTCGCTTTTAGTAGATCCCTCTTACAACAGTAGTTACCACTCGTGTGTTCACACGCACTTTCCGAAACCCTATATGACCGCTAATGTCATACCCCTATTCGTTGGACCAAAGCATGTGGCAAACAAAACACCGAATCTTAACTCATCCAAGAAACAACAATTGAGATAATCCAAGTCCGAGAAGGGCTCGAGACGACCCGTAGTCGCCCAAAAGAGTCATACCAAACTTAGATGAAAACCTCACAAATCCCAGTGTGTAACCGCGTAATATTGAGAAACCGCACCTTGGAAAGGTGTAATCCAATTTGGGAAATCGAGAAAGGCTATATCCGCAATATCGAACCTTTTGAAACCTTGGGGCGTATTGGAACCGCTTCCTATCGTTTAGAACTTCAGACTCAATTAAGTTTCCGTTTACCCTACATTTCGTGTAACAAACTTAGAAACGTGTCCTGTGGAACAGGAACGTGCAATCCTGCTAGGTACATCAACTATCGATGACAAACTTCTCTTCATAGGAAAACCAGTTGAAATCGGGGATCGTAAAACCAAACTTTAATACAACGTAAAACCCTGACTATCCAAATTCATGAGAACACTCAAGGACGTACCTACACTTATTCATATTATGAACAACGTAAAGTCTCGAGTAAGAGATATCGACTACTACTTCCAACTAAATTTCGGGACGAAATTTCTTTTGAGGTGTGGATAATGTAACATCCCGCGTTTTTCCGTTAAATTTAATTTTAACACCGTCTTTTTTTTTAAAACATAATCTTTCGTATTTAAATTAATAGTTTCCGTGAGTAACGTTCATTATATTCTCGCTATTTAATTTTGACATCACCCGTTACTCGAGCGTTTTAAAATATTCGTTTGGTTAATTACCGCACCCGCTTTGAAACTTGAGGGACCAATCTCGTCACTTGGCCAAATTGGGGCAACTAGCCACCACCTCCCCACCTTCCTCACCATTCAATCACCTCCATCTCTCTCTCTTTCTCTCTAGCAAGAACACACACACAAACACCCAATTCAAACATTCATCATCTAAATTCGGATCGGGAAGCAAACTTCAAAACAAATTACATATTCGTGATCCTCTCTTCATCCTCTACATTTTGATACCAATTTCATCAAGTTTGGGTAACTTTCTAAAAACTCTAGATTTCTATAAATTCGTGTTTTTGACTTGAAATTGTGTTGGTTAGTGTCTATGGCTCGTGTATAACATGAATATATGATTTGTATTCTCGATCTTGATGTTTTGGTGTAACTAGCTTGAAAATGAAAAGTGTATGCTTAATCCTTGATTTTGGATGATCAAATGTTGTTAGATTGTTAAAGTGCATGTTTTAAAAGTGTTACTAGTATCATTAGCTTCGTTTTGATGTATAGGTTGATTAAGGAAACTCCAAAAACATGATTATTGATTTTGAGATGTTTGACTAGGGTTTGATAGTTCTTGACATGAATTTTTGGATGCTTGAATGCCATGAAATGTTAATTGTTAGTGTTTAGTAGTAATGTATGCTTCATTACTTTCAAAACGGCATGTCGTATGTGTAAATTGGGTTCCCGAATCATAAAATACGTTTTACGAACTTGAAACTTTGAAAATAAACCTTTCTTGATCAATTGACGAGTTTTCGGTTATTGTAAATGATGTTTTTGCTTGATGAAAAGTGGTTAGTTGTATTCCTTGTCAAAATACCTTTCCAACGATATAAGATACTTGTTTTGGATGTTTACGGTTTAGGAATTATGGGTATTTGAAGTTGGATTCGTGCTTGAGTGTGAAAAACTGACCAGAATTCTCTGCCCAGGTAGTGGCGCGGCGCGCCCCATTCCCGCGCGGCGCGCGGATTGGCCTGGCCAGATTCTGCCTTGTTTGGCGCATTTCACGCGAAATGTTTGACTAGCTATCGACCTCCGATTCACATGAAACTTGTTTTAATATACTTGTATATGAATATTTAGCATAGAAAAATAGTTCGGGACCCGACCCGAACGCGTTGACTTTTTCGTTGACTTTGACCAAGTTTGACTTTTAGTCAAACTTAACCAAACTTTTATACAATCATTCTAACATGCTTTTATACTTGTTTCTTGTATGAAACTTGACAACGTGATTCACATGCTATACTTAATCGAGTCGTAATGAGCCATAGGACTAATTGAACACATTTCACCCGACCTTGTGTCGTAACCGGTTAATTGATATAACTTACTTGTTTAGGTCAAGGCTAAGCAACTTTCATGCACACGTTTACTTGTTGAAGTACCTTTATACTCGTGCACTCGAGGTGAGATCATAGTCCCACCTTTTCAACAACTTTTATACTTTTAAATCGTGGGCTGAGAAAACATATACTTTGTTATATCTTGTACTACTTACTTTTATGTTTTGAACACAAGTGTGAAAACAAACATTCCACGTGCGAGTTAGAACAAAAATGCCTCAATTCGATTATCATTAGTTACACTTGCAGGGTGTAAGCGAGAACTTATATTGTGTGGCCATACGGGTTTAACAAACCCTCATTCGGACGGTTCGCTACCGTTATGCGGATGAAATATATTTTTGTGTTTTAGTGCGGGTTCTAGCACTGTGTGATGGGGTAACGTTGGTTAAGTTTTGATAATTGAGTGCTCGCGTATAACAACACTTTTGGAATGCAAATGATTTGGATAATCTACGTTATGGAAATACAAAATCTTGTGGTTCAAAAACAACGTTTAATACTTACTAAACCTATGATTTCACCAACGTTTTCGTTGACAGATTTTTCTATGTTTTTCTCAGGTCTCGCACGATATGTGATACATGCTTCCGCTCACTATTTGATACTTGCATTGGATGTCGAGTATACATGCATTACTTGGAGCGTCTTTTGACTTTACTTTAAACCGTGTCGCCTAGATTTCAAATGTACTTATAACCTTGTAACTTAACTTTTGGTTGAACAATTCTTGTAAACTTTGAAAACAATCTTTATTTTGAAATAAGGGCGACATATTTTGGTCAAACATTGTCATAAAGACTTATGACCAGGTAATGGGACCCACGTAGTCGACGCCGTCACTTGACGATTTGTCGGGGTCGCTACAGATATTGTGTAAAAACTGCATTCAAGAAACTGATTTCGATGTAACATATTTGTATTGTAAACCATTATGTAATGGTCGTGTGTAAACAGGATATTTTAGATTATCATTATTTGATAATCTACGTAAAGCTTTTTAAACCTTTATTTGAAATAAAGGTTATGGTTTGTTTTAAAAATGAATGCAGTCTTTGAAAAAACGTCTCATATAGAGGTCAAAACCTCGCAACGAAATCAATTAATATGGAACGTTTTTAATCAATAAGAACGGGCCATTTCAGTTGGTATCCGAGCGTTGGTCTTAGAGAGCCAGAATTTTGCATTAGTGTGTCTTATCGAGTTTGTTAGGATGCATTAGTGAGTCTGGGCTTCGACCGTGTTTACTTGAAAAATGATTGCTTAACAAATTTTGTTGGAAACTATATATTTTTAACATGTGAATATTATGTGATATATTAATCTCTTAACGCGTTTGATATTATGTGATAGATGTCTACCTCTAGAACAAGTCCCATTGACTCACCTAATAATAATGAAGAGTCAAATGTAAATTGGAATGATTCGTGGACTGATTCACAAGTTCCCGAAGAGGAACCAGAAGAAGAGTCGGAACCAGAAGAAGAATCGGAACCGGAAGAAGAATCGGAACCGGAAGAAGAAATAGAACCAGCGGGAGAAATAATAAAACGGTTAAGTAGAAGAAAATCCTCAACCAACCGACCAAAGTTAATTATGGTCAATGGTGTTTCCGCCAAGGAAGCAAAGTATTGGGAGGATTACCAATTCTCCGATGAATCGGATCCCGACAAGGATTTCGATGATGTTATAGAAATTACCCCAACACAATTTAATAAGGCAAAAGAGAACAAAAAGGGAAATGGCATAAAAGTAGAGAAATTTGATTCCAAACCCGATGAACTTTATATGTATCGTCAACACCCGTATTTCTTAAGTTGTGACAATAACCCGGGAACCTCTAAACCACCAGGTTTTTCTAAACCAATGTGGAAAACGACGGCTCGTATTAGGGGAACATCATATATCCCTAGAAACTTGGCAAAACGAACCAAAACCGAAGAAGAAGAAACGAAAGAGTCGGAATAAGATAGTTGTATTCGTGTGGTGTAATATATGTAACATAGTGTGCTTATGCTTTATGATATATGTAAAAAATTGCTTGTATTAATAAGTATTTTTTTTATGAATCTAACTCTTGTTTATTTTATAGTATAAAAACACAAAATGGATAGACAACCCAATATTTTAAGAGACCTACCCGGAGACATGATTGATGAAATCTTGTCTAGAGTCGGTCAGAATTCCTCGACACAACTATTTAAGGCGAGATCAGTTTGTAAGACATTCGAAGAACGTTCCAAGAATGCCTTGGTTTATAAAAGGCTTTCGTTTGAAAGATGGGGGATATCACATTGGGAAACCCATAAGTTACGATGTGTTTACTTTGATGCATATATTGCGGGGAACCCAAATGCTGTTTTACGCAACGGGTTAAGAAATTATTTTGACTCAATGTATCCGAATATAGGACTTCATGTTTTAGAAAAAGCGGCTAACATGCAACATAAAGAAGCATGTTATGCTTACGGGTTAGTAATGTTCGCTTCTCACCAAAGTGAGAAAAAGAACATCGGGCTACAACTATTAAACAAAACGTTCTCACAAGTGACGGAGTCGGTAATTGGGGTAAGAAATGAGGTTTTTAGGTTATTACGAGACTGTTGGTCATTACGTAACCTTCGCCCTTTTGAAGATGTTACAACACGTTGTCATACTATCGGTCACAACGGTTACGTTCCACAAGACCAAGGATGGGAAGTGGTATTAGTAAAACCAGAATGCATGACTTGTTTCTGGACGTATGAATTACGTGTCTTTGTTGCCTTTGCTGAACGCCTTATTTATTAACTAGAATTATCTTCGCAACTACTTTGTATCAAAGTTTTATGTGCTATATTTCATGCTATATGTAAAATAGCGGTATTGTAAGTTTGCAAGTTATTGTATAAAGGTTTGAATATGATATATATTTTTTGTGATTAGTTTTTCATATAGAATTGTAGTAGTTGAAATGGTATGTTAGCTACTAAGTATGAACTTAACGGGTAGGTACTACCCGAATTAAAGAGTATAAAACGCTAATATGAAGAATGAGCTTTTATAAATAAGTTCATATTACGCTACGAAATACTATTGCCTACTCTTGATATTCTATATGATTAACTCGTTTCATTTGACTATTTTGAAGGAAATGGCACCGACTACTCGACACAACTTGAATATGAGCGAAGAGGAATTTCGTGCCTTTCTTGCTTCAAACATAGCCGTAGTACAGGCTGCGCTACATACCAACAATAACCTTGGATCTAGCAGTACAGGAAATCGTGTAGGATGCACCTACAAAGAATTCACTGCCTGCAAACCTTTGGAATTTGATGGAACCGAAGGACCGATCGGATTGAAATGGTGGACCGAGAAGGTCGAATCGGTGTTTGCCATAAGTAAGTGTACTGAAGAGGACAAAGTGAAGTACGCTACGCATATCTTCACAGGTTCTGCGTTAACATGGTGGAATACCTATCTAGAGCAAGTGGGACAAGATGATGCTTACGCACTACCGTGGTCAGCATTCAAGCACTTGATGAACGAGAAGTACCGTCCCAGAACCGAGGTCAATAAGCTCAAGACAGAACTTAGAGGGTTACGAACCCAAGGATTTGATATTACCACGTACGAAAGACGATTCACAGAATTGTGCCTATTGTGTTCGGGAGTGTTCGAAGATGAGGAAGAGAAGATCGACGCGTTTGTGAAAGGATTACCGGAAAGAATCCAAGAAGATATAAGTTCACACGAGCCCGCCTCCATACAACAGGCATGTAGAATGGCTCACAAACTAGTGAACCAGATTGAGGAAAGAATTAAAGAACAGACGGCTGAAGAGGCCAATGTGAAGCAAGTCAAAAGAAAGTGGGGGGAAAACGGTGATAAGAATCACCAATACAACAACAACAGCAATTACAACAATAATCGCAGCAACTATCCCAACAATCGCAACATCAATCGCAACTACAACAAACGGCCCAACAACAACAACAACAACTACAACAATCATCCCAACAACAATAATAACTGCAACAACAACAACAATCAGAAGCAGCTATGCCAAAGGTGTGAAAAGTATCACTCGGGGTTCTGCACCAAATTTTGCAACAAGTGTAAAAGAAATGGTCATAGCGCGGCGAAGTGTGAGGTCTATGGACCAGAGGTTAACAGAACGAAAGGAACAAATGGTGTCGGAACGAGTAATGGCGGAGCAAGTAGTGTCGGAGCAAGTTGTGCCAATGTAGTTTGTTATAAATGTGGAAAACCGGGCCACATTATTAGAAATTGCCCGAACCACGAGAACACGAATGGACAAGGCCGCGAAAGAGTTTTCAATATTAATGCGGCAGAGGCACAGGAAGACCTGGAGCTTGTTACGGGTACGTTTCTTATTGACAATAAATCTGCTTACGTTTTATTTGATTCGGGTGCGGATAGAAGCTATATGAGTAGAGATTTTTGTGCTAAATTAAGTTGTCCATTGACGCCTTTGTGATAATGCTAAAAACGAACATATATTTCATAGCATTATTCCTCAAGAAAGACAAGCTTTTAGTTGCAATTGTTCTATTTACAAGAGATATTCGTTTAAATAATAAAAGGTGAAGACAAAAGACAGATTCGACGAATTGAAGACGCAAACGACCAAAAAGCTCAAAAGTACAAAAGACAATCAAAAAGGTTTCAATTATTGATAAGAAACGTCTCGAAATTACAAGAGTACAAGATTCAAAACGCAAAGTACAAAATATAAAATTGTACGCAAGGACGTTCAAAAATCCGGAACCGGGGCCAGAGTCAACTCTTAACGCTCGACGCAACGGACTAAAAATTACAAGTTAACTATGTATATAAATATAATATAATATATAATTAATTATATTAATTATATATATATTATATTTATAAATAAAAAACCGTCGGCAGAGAAACTCCAAGGGTGTGAGCTGTAAATACATTCTCCGCGACTCGCGGAGATTGAAGAGCATTTTGCCGCGAGTCGCGGAGCCCCAAATTTGAAAACTGCCTATAAAGCCAACCGAATTCTGATCAAAAACCATCATCTTTTTCTTCCTCATTCATACGTAAAATTTATATTTATATTTATAATTTATATTTTAATTTTAATTATAATTCTAATAATAAGGGTATGTTAGCGAATATTGTAAGGGTGTAAGTCGAAATTCTGTCCGTGTAACGCTACGCTATTTTTAATCATTGTAAGTTATGTTCAACCTTTTTACATTAATGTCTCGTAGCTAAGTTATTATTATGCTTATTTAAAACAAAGTAATCATGATGTTGGGCTAATTACTAAAATTGGGTAATTGGGCTTTGTACCATAATTGGGATTTGGACAAAAGAACGACACTTGTGGAAATTAGACTATGGGCTATTAATGGGCTTTATATTTGTTTAACTAAATGATAGTTTGTTAATGTTAATATAAAGATTTACAATTGGGCGTCCCTATAAATTACCATATACACTCAATCGGACACGATGGGCGGGGTAATTATATGTACGAATAATCGTTCATTTAACCGGACACGGGAATGGATTAATAGCCACTAGAATAATTAAAACAGGGGTGAAATTACATTCAAGGGTAATTGGTGTAATTGTTAACAAAGTAGTAAAACCTTGGTTTACACGCAGTCGATAACCTGGTGTATTCATTAAACAAAGTATTAAAACCTTGTTACAATTCGAATCCCTAATTAGTTGGAATATTTAACTTCGGGTATAAGAATAATTTGATGAGGACACTCGCACTTTATATTTATGACTGATGGACTGTTATGGACAAAAACCAGACGGACATATTAAATAATCCAGGACAAAGGACAATTAACCCATGGGCATAAAACTAAAATCAACACGTCAAACATCATGATTACGGAAGTTTAAATAAGCATAATTCTTTTATTTCATATTTAATTTCCTTTATTTTATATTTAATTGCACTTCTAATTATCGCACTTTTATTTATTGTTATTTAATCGCACTTTTAATTATCGTACTTTTTAATTATCGTAAGTTTATTTTATCGCACTTTTATTATTCGCAATTTCATTATCGTTATTTACTTTACGCTTTAATTTAAGTCTTGTATTTATTTTATATTTTACATTAGGTTTTAACTGCGACTAAAGTCTTAAAATCGACAAACCGGTCATTAAACGGTAAAAACCCCCCTTTATAATAATAATATTACTTATATATATATTTGTATTTTTAATAAAAGTAAACTAATATAGCGTTGAGCTTTGTTTAAAGATTTCCCTGTGGAACGAACCGAACTTACTAAAAACTACACTACTGTACGATTAGGTACACTGCCTATAAGTGTTGTAGCAAGGTTTAAGTATATCCATTCTATAAATAAATAAATATCTTGTGTAAAATTGTAGCATATTTAATAGTATTTCCTGCTAAAATTAATAACTATTTTATATACACCTCGCATAACATCAAGTATTTTTGGCGCCGCTGCCGGGGAACACTCTTAAAAGCCGGAAGCGCAATGCTAATATAAAAAAAAAAGATTTTTTTTAGTTAACTTTTATTAAAATTCGTTTTTGTAAAAATACGTGTTAATTATTCAAAAATATAAAAAGAAAAACAAAAATATAAGTATTTTTAAGATTTTGTTAAATATTTAAGTTTTATAAGTTTCTTTATTTTTATTTTAGTTTATAAAAATATAAGTTTTATTTTAAAATCTTTTATTTATTTAAAAACAGAAAACAGAAAAAAAAAAAATTAAAATATAAAAACGCGTAAAATTTCAAACCTGTCAGCTGAATTCTGAAACCCCGCGACTCGCGGGGTTTGATGCAATAAATGCCGCGACTCGCGGAGCCTTTCTGACAGGCGACAGGAAGCCCTAATTCAGCATTAATTACGGTTTATTATTAATTATAATTATTATTTAAACCTAATTATTATTATTATTATTATTAGTTTTATTTTTATTTTTACTTTTTATTTAATTTATGTATTTAGTATTAATTAGTTTTATTAAATTGTAAAATTAGTAGTTTTATTAAAAAAATAATATAAAAATAATATTTTTATAAAAATTGTACTTTTTACAACTTTTTGTATATTTTTATATTTTGTCCCTTTTTAATCGTTGAAGCATAACTTTTGTATTTTTAGCTCATATTTAATTTTAAACCTAGTTTTTGCTATAGTTATTTTTACTCCTAGATTTTTAGGCTTTGCCGTAGAATTCCTTAAGTGCTTTTTCTTTAGACTAAGATTTAGGTGCTTTAGAATTTTGCGACGCCTTTTTAAGTTTTAGTTTCTTTTTAAGTTATTTCCATTTGGGATTTAGTTTCTCCTGTAAGCTTTAATATTTTTAGACCTTTTACTATGTATCAATTATCATTCCAATTAGTAATTTCAATTTGCGATTATAATTTTAAGTTAGTTGTAGTAATAAGGTTAGGTTAGTAAACTATTTTTAAGTTTTGATAAGTTTCTTTTATTTTTCCGTCACCTTTTATTTTTCAACCATTTTTTTTTCTTTCTTTTTCGACCTTTTGCGACGAACTCTTTTTCTCTCTTATTTCTCGCTATTCTAGTTTTTAGGACTTAGAATTTTTTCTACTTCTTATCTAAATTTCTTAAAATTACGAAAATTTATTTTAAGTGGTTAAATTAATAGACATCAAAATTTTCTGGTTCGTAGTAATAGTTGGATTTGTACGTGGACCGGGTTATTGGAGCCAAACAGTCCTCAATTATATTGAGACCAAACGAATCCTGCCCCTCTGCTGCATCTTTTGGCTATTCGAAACGTGGGCAAAATCAGAAAAGTCTATTAATTGGATAACTTATTATAATTTTTCTTTCCTTTTAAAAACTAATAGGATATTCAGTGAATGCACCGAGCAAGACGTTCATCACCTTTTGTACGTTCACCACCTGTAACTAGATCAAGACATTTAGCAAATATAACCGCCGTTGATTTTTCTTTAGAATCGTCATCCAGTCAACCAAGTACTTCAGTTCAAATTTCCGATAATCCATTTTTTGAACCCGACCTCACAATTGAGAATCCGGAGAATATTCAGGAACGGTTCGTAGATCCTGAACCATTAAACTTTCCTCCGGAACCACCAATCATTCAAACAGAGATTGTTGAGGAACGAACCATTAAATCAGAATCATCTAGTGATACCGATTCAACAAATTCAATTATGGAGAATCTGGAACCTTTAAGTATGGAAGACCGAATGAGAGCTAAACGCACTGGCCAAGGTCACGCAATTACTCATCCAGACATTAATGCGCCAGATTATGAAATCAAAGGACAAATTCTACACATGGTGACTAATCAATGCCAATTTAGTGGTGCACCGAAGGAAGATCCAAATGAACATCTACGTACCTTTAATAGGATCTGCACACTATTTAAAATACGAGAAGTGGAGGATGAACAGATATATCTCATGTTATTTCCCTGGACTTTAAAGGGAGAAGCCAAAGATTGGTTGGAATCGTTACCTGAAGGGGCGATTGATACATGGGACGTTTTAATTGACAAATTTCTTAAACAATTCTTTCCTGCATCTAAAGCCGTAAGACTTCAAGCAGAAATTGTTACGTTCACACAGAAACCAAATGAAACTCTATATGAGGCGTGGACAAGATATGGAAAGTTGTTAAGAGAATGTCCGCAATATGGTTTAGACACCTGTCAAATAGTACAAATATTCTACCAAGGATGCGACATCACTACAAGAAAAGACATAGATATAGCAGCTGGTGGTTCTATTATGAAGAAAACCGAAACTGATGCTTACAAAATTATTGATAATACTGCTTCCCACTCACATGAGTGGCACCAAGAAAAAGACATCATTAGATCATCTAAAGCAGCTAGAGCCGATTCTAGCCATGACTTAGATTCCATTTCCGCAAAGATAGATGCTGTGGAGAGACGAATGGAAAAGATGACTAAGGATATTCACTCAATACGAATTAGTTGTGAGCAGTGTGGAGGACCACATTTGACAAAAGATTGTCTCAGTATTGAATTAACAATGGAACAAAGAGAGAATATTTCATACATAAACCAAAGGCCTGGAAATAATTATCAGAATAATTATCAACCGCCAAGACCAATTTACAATCAAAACCAGAATTATAACCGAAATATTCCATACAACAACCAACAAGGTCCTAGCAATCAACAAGTATCCAATAATACTTATAATCAGCAAAGACCTAATTTTCAAAACAAACCACCACAACAAACCGATGAGAAAAAGCCGAATTTAGAAGATATGATGA
Source organism: Rutidosis leptorrhynchoides (assembly GCF_046630445.1). NCBI lineage: Eukaryota > Viridiplantae > Streptophyta > Magnoliopsida > Asterales > Asteraceae > Rutidosis > Rutidosis leptorrhynchoides. Next base: position 629,589,647 of record NC_092333.1, read on the forward strand.
CGAAGCTAGTTGAAACTCAAACACAGTTTTTCACATCTCAGAAACAAACCAATGAACAAAATGCTCAAGCATTTAGAAATCAACAAGCTTCTATTCAAAATCTGGAACAAGAAGTGAGTAACCTAGCAAGGTTAATAGGTGAAAGAAAACCGGGAAGTTTACCAAGCGATACAAATGCTAACCCCAGGAATGAAACAGCTAAAGCTATTACCACAAGAAGTGGTACAACACTTAAACCTCCTGAAATACCTGTAACTTCTGATGAAACTATTCCTACTCCACAAGAACCACAACCTGATCAAGATAAGGAAAAAGAACCGGTAGTTGAAAAGGTTAATGAAGATAACACAGTTAAGGATAAACCTTATGTTAAACCATACCAACCACCACTTCCTTACCCGAGTAAAATGAAGAAAGAAAAACTTGAAGCCGAGCAATCCAAATTCTTGGATATGTTTAAACAGATAAATGTAAATCTTCCTTTCATTGATGTGATTTCAGGAATGCCTAGATATGCTAAATTCTTGAAAGATCTAATCTCAAATAGAAAGAAAATGGAAGAACTCTCGGCTGTTACTATGAATGCTAATTGTTCAGCAGTGCTGTTGAATAAGATACCAGAAAAATTATCTGATCCAGGAAGTTTCACAATTCCATGTTTTCTGGGTAGTCTTAGTTCAATAGAAGCATTGGCAGACTTAGGTGCTAGTATAAATCTAATGCCGTATTCACTATACGCTAAACTAGACCTTGGAGAATTGAAACCAACCAGAATAAGCATACAACTAGCTGATAGATCAATAAAATATCCTAGAGGGATAATGGAGAACATGCTAGTTAAAGTTGGTACTTTAGTATTTCCAGTAGATTTTGTTGTTTTGGACATGGAAGAAGATTCTCAAGTTCCTCTCATATTAGGAAGACCATTCTTAAACACGGCTAAAGCAATGATAGACGTGTTCGGTAAGAAACTGACCCTAAGTATAGAGGATGAGAGTGTTACCTTTTCAGTTGATAGAGCAATGCAACAACCACAATCTGCAGATGATACATGTTATTATATTCAAACTATAGATGCACATGCAGAATTATTAGAAGAATTTCCAGAATTACAAGGAACAGGAGAATGTTCTTTAGGAGAAGGTAATGAACCAATTGATGAAGCTGAAATGTTAGCTACACTTATAGCTAATGGATATGAACCAACAACAGAAGAAATTCAAATGCTAAAAGAAGAAGACAGATATCGATATAAATCATCGATAGAAGAACCTCCGAAATTAGAGTTAAAGCCACTTCCAAACCATTTGGAATACGCTTATTTACATGGTGAATCTAAATTACCTGTAATAATATCGTCTTCTCTTACTGAAAATGAGAAATCACAACTCATTTCTGTGTTGAAAGCTCATAAACCAGCCATTGCATGGAAGATTCATGATATTAAAGGAATAAGTCCTTCGTATTGCACACATAAAATCCTTATGGAAGAAGGTCATAAAACGTATGTGCAACGCCAACGAAGACTAAATCCTAATATGCAAGATGTAGTTAAGAAAGAGATTATTAAACTGCTAGATGCAGGTTTAATTTATCCAATCTCTGATAGTCCATGGGTAAGCCCAGTTCAATGCGTACCTAAGAAGGGTGGCATGACTGTCATCACAAATGAGAAAAATGAGCTTATTCCTACTAGGACTGTAACAGGATGGCGTGTATGTATTGATTATAGAAAATTAAATGACGCCACCAGAAAAGATCACTTTCCCTTACCTTTCATAGATCAAATGTTGGAAAGATTAGCCGGAAATAGTTACTATTGTTTTCTAGATGGATTTTCCGGATATTTTCAAATTCCAATAGCACCCGAGGACCAAGAGAAAACCACATTCACGTGCCCTTATGGTACTTTTGCTTACAAACGCATGCCATTTGGACTTTGTAACGCCCCTGCAACCTTTCAAAGGTGTATGATGGCGATTTTTCACGACATGATAGAAGAATGCATGGAAGTATTCATGGATGACTTTTCAGTCTTCGGTGATACATTTGAATCATGTCTAGTTAATCTGGAACGAATGCTTCTTAGATGCGAACAATCAAATCTAGTATTTAATTGGGAGAAATGCCATTTCATGGTTAAAGAAGGCATCGTTCTTGGACATAAAATTTCAAAAGAAGGAATTGAAGTGGATAGAGCTAAAGTAGATGTAATTGCTAAACTTCCACATCCCACCAATGTTAGAGGAGTTAGGAGTTTTCTAGGGCATGCCGGTTTTTACCGACGTTTCATAAAAGATTTTTCTAAAATTGCCACTCCTATGAATAAACTCCTAGAAAAGGATGCGCCATTCATCTTTTCAGATGAGTGTATCAAATCTTTTAATATTCTTAAAGAGAAACTCACTAATGCGCCGATCATGATAACACCAAATTGGAATCTACCATTTGAACTAATGTGCGATGCAAGTGATTTTGCAATGGGAGCCGTTTTAGGACAAAGGATTGAAAAACGATTTCAACCTATATATTATGCTAGTAAGACGTTACAAGGAGCACAAACGAACTATACAACTACTGAAAAAGAACTCCTTGCTATTGTCTTTGCTTTTGACAAATTTCGATCATATCTCGTTCTAGCAAAAACGGTGGTCTATACCGACCATTCTGCTCTTAGATACCTATTTTCAAAACAAGATGCTAAACCAAGATTAATCCGTTGGATCTTACTCTTACAAGAGTTTGATATTGAAATCCGAGATAAAAAAGGAGCAGAAAATCTCGCCGCTGATCATCTTTCTCGTCTTGAAAATCCCGAATTAGAAGTTCTGAATGAATCGGCCATACAAGACAACTTTCCTGATGAATATCTATTGAAGATAGATTATAAAGAAATCCCATGGTTTGCAGACTATGCAAACTACTTAGTTTGTGGATTCCTTGAAAAAGGATTATCGTACCAAAGACGAAAGAAATTCTTCAGTGATATAAAACACTATTTCTGGGAAGATCCACATCTGTTTAAAAGTTGTCCCGATGGAATAATACGCCGATGTGTATTTGGAGATGAAGCTAGTAAAATTTTAAACCATTGTCACACAGGACCAACAGGAGGGCATTATGGGCCTCAACTAACAGCAAGAAAAGTTTATGAAGCTGGATTCTATTGGCCTACAATTTACAAAGACGCACACCTTCTTTGCAAATCCTGTGATGCATGTCAAAGGGCCGGAAAAATAAGTCAACGTGATGAAATGCCACAAAATGTCATCCAAGTATGTGAAGTATTTGACATTTGGGGTATTGACTTTATGGGTCCATTTCCAAAATCTAATAATAATCTATATATACTCGTAGCCATTGATTATGTATCTAAATGGGCGGAAGCACAAGCTCTCCCAACTAATGATGCACGAGTTGTAGTCAACTTTTTAAAACGTCTTTTTGCAAGGTTTGGAATACCGAAAGCTTTAATAAGTGATCGGGGTACTCATTTCTGTAATAATCAACTTGAGAAAGTTCTTAAAAGATATGGAGTAACTCATAAAATCTCCACCGCATATCATCCACAAACAAGTGGACAAGTTGAAAATACCAACCGAGCTTTAAAACGTATTCTAGAGAAAACCGTAGGATCAAATCCGAAGGAATGGTCCATTAAATTGGAGGATGCACTCTGGGCTTTTAGAACAGCCTACAAAACTCCAATTGGAACCACACCTTTTAGACTTGTTTATGGAAAAGCATGTCATCTTCCTGTAGAAATTGAACACAAAGCATTTTGGGCTTTGAAGACATGTAATCTTGATTTACATGAAGCCGGACGTCTACGATTAAGTCAACTAAACGAATTAGAAGAATTAAGACATGAAGCATACGAAAATTCGTTAATCTATAAAGAAAGAACGAAGAAATGGCATGATAAAAGAATCAGAAGTTCAAAAGAATTTAAAGAAGGAGACAGAGTTCTTCTTTTCAATTCACGATTCAAGCTATTTCCTGGAAAATTGAAATCAAGATGGTCTGGACCATTCATAGTCAAAAGAGTTTTCCCATATGGAACGATAGAATTAATAAATTCAAATGGGATTGAATTTAAAGTTAATGGTCACAGAGTTAAACATTACATACATGGTCCGATGGAAGTCGACAACGAAGTTAATCACAATTTCGACACCACAGCTAACTAAATGTGGGGAGAATCAAGTCTTTAAAGGATAATATGTATTTCTGTTAGAATTAGATTGTCTGTTTTCGTGTAGTTCTCGAAAATGGAACCCGAATGGTCTTTCCCTAGCAGACCCTAAAGAACTAGTCTTCTCCCCCCATTCTGAATTTTTATTTTTTTTAGGTTTTTACAAAATGAAGACTGCCTGTGAACTAAACCATGGTCTAATGCTTCACGCTTTGATCACTAAACGTAATAATGACATACTACCGAGTGAAATAGTATCAGTAATCAGAGAAAGAATGGACGGAGTTAGAAAAGAATCCAGATGCGAAGATAATAAGTTACAATTTGGTAAAGGAAAATCGAAATCCGCAGCGAAAAGAAGAGCACGACACCTAGAACGATGTCACAAATGCGGAAAATGGTCACATGGAGGTAAATGTTCAAATAATCAAACCTATTCAAATACCGAATTTGTTACTTTATGCAGAGACGGACCGTTCATATGTTTAGAAGAAAAGACACTGAATGCTCGAGGTTACGCCTATGTAGCCATGGAAAATCAATTAAACCGACTATCTTATGAATGAGATAGATCATATAACTAAGAAATCTATTTCACAGGTATGTCTGTACAGTTTTTATTTATTTTTATTTTTAACCTTTTGATAATAAACGCTAATTTGTTCGCTAAAAAGTATTAAATTGGTATTAAATAAAATTAGGTTTGGCGACCGAAATTATTGATATCATTCAAAAATTTATTACATCACTGCGAAATTTAACGTTTATTATAAGGTATAAATATCTTTAAACAATCAACCCAAAATATTTCAAAAATTCGTCATGAGTTAAATTAGGTCTTGGAACCGAAATTACTTTACCGAAAAGAGGGGCGCATATTTTTGATAATATTTGATTGATTAAAGTGGGATAAAAAGACAAAAAGATTTTTAATTTTATTTTTACCATGTTTTTAAAATTAATATATAAATCTTAAATTAATATTGTAAACTTTGTAAAAACAATATATTTAAAATTGTAAATATTTGAAAAATTAATATAAGTTTGATATGAATTTATAAATTTTTAAATTAAGTTTGGTGTGAATTTTTAATTTTTAAAATATAAATTTTAATTTTATGCATTTCAAATTTTAAGTTTGGTGTAAATTTTTAATTTTTAATTTTTAATTTTGAATTTTATATTTAAGTTGTGTGAATTTAAAAACAAAAATTTACTTTATCTCATTAAGTTAAGAATATGATTTTTAAAATTCGTCGTAAGTTGAAGACTAGGTCTTTGAACCGAAATTGCTTTACCCGAGGGAGGGACGAGAACTTTTATTATCATTATTTTTAATCTTATTGAATTAGAGTATGCCAAAAACATTGAAAAAACCCAAAAATCTTAGCTTTTAAAACAATCGCTACAAAAAGACAAATTTTAAAATTTTGTCGAAGGACGAACTAGGACATCGATCCGAAACGACCTCGTCCTAAATAACAAGGGAAACAAAATTTTAAAATTAAGTACTTAATTGTTTCAAAAGATAATGATTAAAAAAAAAAAAAAAAAACTCCGCGAGTCGCGGAGTTTGAAGTGCAAAACCTCCGCGAGTCGCGGAGAGGTCGGATTACAGAAAAAAAATAAAGAGCTGCAACAGCTCAGTTTCATACTCCTCAACTCAAACAACCTGCGAAAACTGCACCCGAAAAACACGAAAAAAAAACCCCAAAAATCCCAATTTTAACCGTTAATCACCAAATTTTTTGCTAAAATCATGTTGAGAAGGATGCTATCTAAGAATTACTCAAGAAAAACGGTAAATTTCTACACCTAAACACCATTTAATCCGAAATTTGGTGTTCTTGAGCTATTTTTTCCCCAATTTGATTTTGATGCTTTTTAGTGTAATTAGACTTAAATTGTTTATGTATTATGCTTGTATAACCTAGATTGATGCTGTTTAACATGATTAGAAGCCTTAAACTTCAAATTTTGAGTAATCTAGGGTTTGTGTTCTTGAGCAAATTTGGGGCTTTTTGATATAAACAGGTTATGGCCGATTTTTGTCATGAATTGTTGCTAAAATAAGTAGTGTAACATGTCTAGGTAGTTAAATGATCCAAACTTTGAGCCTAAACATGATTTTGAGAATTAAAGTGGACTTTTTCAAGTCTAAAATTCATGAACTTGATTTTTGAAAGATAATGCCATTTGAGACTTGTTTAATTGCTAGTAATGATTATTTTGACATGTTATTTGAGTTGAATGCTTATGAACTTGGCGAACATTTTCGTATATGCTTATTTGAAAAATTGTAGATTTGATAAAAATGTGAAAATAAGCTTAAGTTTGATATAAATTGATAATGTCATTGTAATTATTTTGATTGATGATTTTGCTGACACTAATGCATATTTGGATGCACAAAATTTGTGTTTGATGTGTTTTGCAGAATGAAAGGGGTGAATCTTCATCCCAAGCCCGCAATGCTCCTGCTGAGAATTTGGAACAACAGGAGGTGGATAACTACTACAAGCAGGATGTACCTCATCCAGTCATGACCTTTTCCGATATGCACTTGGAAGAGTTGCACCCGAACATGAGATTTGACAGACTTTGGATAGATTATCCAAAATATCAAAGGGGTTTGCATACTCTTCATTCTAAGGTTGTTGAGGTACCGAGGGTCATAGAATGGGGACCCTTAGAAGCTGTAGAATTGGCCGGGCCAATTAGGGAATTACTTGTACAGAGGTATGGTAATTCTTCTTTTAATGACTGGATATGTTTATTCACCATACGCAGACCTGTATATAAAGTATGGTGTGAAGAATTGTTATGTAGTGTAGAGTTGAATGATCGGGTAGCTAGTTTAACCGATCGTTCTTTTATTAGATTTTTGTTAGGCGGTTCGATGCGCCACATGTCTTTACTGGACATGGCTCAGGCTTTACGTATATATACGCCTGAGGAGTTAGCGTCTGCCGATTGTAGAGGATTGATACTAAACGGTAGAAAGATAGATGAGAATTTTGATACACACGGTGTGTGGAGTCAAATGACAAGCCATCACCGTTTCAAAGGGGGAAATTACTCTTATTTGGATATAGATAGAGCCGAATTAAGAGTGATACATAGGTTTTTAGCTAATTCGATTACACAAAGGGGTAAAAACAAAGAAAAGGTAAATGGAGAAGATTTGTTTTACCATATGTGTATTCGATACCCACAGAGCGCTGTAAGTATACCATATTGTGTGGGTTATTATTTATCAGCTATGGTTCGGGGGATGCGACCACATAGCATAATAGGAGGTGGTATTTTTATTACTTTGATTGGTGAATATCTCGGTGTGGATATAAGTCGTGGGGGATTATTACTAGAAGAGCCGGAACCCCACGATACTATAGGTTTAAATGTATACCATGGTGCGAAAGTTTTGAAGAGGCGAAATAACGCCGCAGTACGATACCATGGTAGACATCCACAGGTGCAGAGAAACCAGAAGCAAGGTAATGTAGGAGGGGGGAATGAGATGCAAGAAATGCATAGGTTTATAGCTTCTCAGGAATACGAAAATGCTAGACAGAGAGCATTTGAAGATTGGCAAGTTCATCAGAACCAGATCATAGCTCATTGCCAACATATAGGTAGAAACTATATTCCTACACCGAAACCCATCTTCCCTCCTTGGTCGATAGAGATACAGCCACCATATCCTACGTATGACCCTGCCGAAGCATTCTATAGCACTTATGGTTATGCCTGGAACCCCTATTGGTACCAATATCATCCTTAGTTTACTTATTATTATTTTTTATTATTTTGTAATTTGTAATTATTGATACATTTAATACTTTTGTTAATATTGTAATCATTTTTATAATTATCTAACTTTTATTCTTAGATTTTAATAATTTTTGAATGTGGGGTAATATACCAAACTTCAAAAATATGTATATATGTTTGCAGTTTATCTTATGTACACAACAGGGTAAAACAACGCATTTTCAAAGACTGGCATTAAGTTCAGCAAAAGCAACTAATTTTGACGACAAGATGCAAAATATATGTGAAATAACAACAAGACGGAATGAACAAATGATGTGCACCATTTATCATTCAGCAAACAAACGCCAATATATTTGGAAACTTTGGTAAAAATTTAATCATTTTCACACAAATCACCCTCAATAATTTAAATTGTTACTGATTTCTTGCAAATGAGGGCATTGCAAGATCTTAAGTGTGGGAAGGGGTTAAATTCTTTCGGATTTTAAAATTTTTTACTTTAAACACTTGGTTACCATTAAAAATACTAGTAAAGCAGTAGTTGTATTAGAATCTAGTGCTCTCTGATAAAAAAGAACAGCCCTAATCTTATATACTGACTACCCAATTCTAGTAAAATTTTTCAATTAAATGAATTCAAATCATGTTTATACATATTTATGAACGATAAAACTAGGTTTTAACACCGAAATTATTGTTATCTCAGAAAGAACATAAATTAAGAAACAAACTAAAATGTCAAAATTCATTTAAAATGGAATAGAGGACGATAAAAAGGAAAATAAAAGCCAAGTGTGGGAAAATTTACCAAGTTATCTTAACATATGTCACATATATCTGTAACAAATAACTGAAAATACTTTTGCTTTGGACTAAACTAAACTGTTTTACCCGATGAAAGAAAAGAAGAGATGGATCTACACGATGAATCAATTCCATCATTAAAAGGAAGTAAAGTCTTCCGAAAAAGAAACGCGCTTCTTGATTTAGGTCATGAAGTTGTCGTCCAGACCAGCTGTAGGTTGACGAAAAATCTAGAAAAGTCATCACTAAAATCACCAGGAAATCCACGGACCTCAGCATTAAACAGGGTCGCCAAGTGGTCAGATTTATCCTAACCATGAGAAGGATTTATCTCGTACAATGGGGGGGCACCATGCAAATTAGCTGGATAAGACTAATGAATCAGATCCCCAGAAAGGATAATCTCCTTAAAGATTAAAAATCAGCTTTTAAGACTGATATTACTCAATCCTAGAGATTGACCTTAAAGATTGAGAATTACAAACTCATGGAATTCGATGATATCTAAACTCGAGCTTAAACGAGAAAATATTTTGATCAAAAATTACAAACCGATTTGTTTTCTGAAAACCCTATTTTCAATGCGTTCATTACCATTGAACGTAAAATCCTAGGAATTCACCTGGAATTCATTAGGTCACCTGAACTAAATCGGGTGTCAACCGTAAGAGCGGTGGTTGCATAGTGGTCAAAGACAGGACCTTGTGCCATACCGAAAAATTATAAGGGTGAGCTTTACTATTGCTCCTACCAAGGATAGTAATTGCGTCCGACACGTTATAGACCAAAATCAAAAGCATGTCACGGGACATTGCCTTAACAGTTGCTTGTTCAACGCTTTCCTTTACAACCGGACGGTAGTTTACCGAAAGGTAATATACGGGACAACTAAACTGGACGTGTTGCTTTCCAAATACAAGGTTAGCAAGTGGGTGACACAAAACCGCAAGTTTTGAGCTAAAATTTTCAAATTTAAGACCCACCAAACCCACAAAAATATTTTGCAAACACCGGTAAAGGGTTATCCCGGAAAACTTATCTAGGGTAAAAACTAGATTTAATTTTCAAAAGATCAAATGTTTTCATAAACATCCAATTTCCTTAATGGATCTAAATTTTTATAGTCATGTGGGACTGTAAACCATATCGTTACTACCATTGTTTATACCGCCGTATAGAAATCACTGATGTACAAAGAGTGAAGAATAAAGAAGTGATTCTAGTATTTCAAGACAATATTGCTTGAGGACAAGCAACGCTCAAGTGTGGGAATATTTGATAATGCTAAAAACGAACATATATTTCATAGCATTATTCCTCAAGAAAGACAAGCTTTTAGTTGCAATTGTTCTATTTACAAGTGATATTCGTTTAAATAATAAAAGGTGAAGACAAAAGACAGATTCGACGAATTGAAAACGCAAACGACCAAAAAGCTCAAAAGTACAAAAGACAATCAAAAAGGTTCCAATTATTGATAAAAAACGTCTCGAAATTACAAGAGTACAAGATTCAAAACGCAAAGTACAAAATATAAAATTGTACGCAAGGACGTTCAAAAATCCGGAACCGGGGCCAGAGTCAACTCTTAACGCTCGACGCAACGGACTAAAAATTACAAGTTAACTATGTATATAAATATAATATAATATATAATTAATTATATTAATTATATATATATTATATTTATAAATAAAAAACCGTCGGCAGAGAAACTCCAAGGGTGTGAGCTGTAAATACATTCTCCGCGACTCGCGGAGATTGAAGAGCATTTTGCCGCGAGTCGCGGAGCCCCAAATTTGAAAACTGCCTATAAAGCCAACCGAATTCTGATCAAAAACCATCATCTTTTTCTTCCTCATTCATACGTAAAATTTATATTTATATTTATAATTTATATTTTAATTTTAATTATAATTCTAATAATAAGGGTATGTTAGCGAATATTGTAAGGGTGTAAGTCGAAATTCTGTCCGTGTAACGCTACGCTATTTTTAATCATTGTAAGTTATGTTCAACCTTTTTACATTAATGTCTCGTAGCTAAGTTATTATTATGCTTATTTAAAACAAAGTAATCATGATGTTGGGCTAATTACTAAAATTGGGTAATTGGGCTTTGTACCATAATTGGGGTTTGGACAAAAGAACGACACTTGTGGAAATTAGACTATGGGCTATTAATGGGCTTTATATTTGTTTAACTAAATGATAGTTTGTTAATGTTAATATAAAGATTTACAATTGGGCGTCCCTATAAATTACCATATACACTCGATCGGACACGATGGGCGGGGTATTTATATGTACGAATAATCGTTCATTTAACCGGACACGGGAATGGATTAATAGCCACTAGAATAATTAAAACAGGGGTGAAATTACATTCAAGGGTAATTGGTGTAATTGTTAACAAAGTAGTAAAACCTTGGTTTACACGCAGTCGATAACCTGGTGTATTTATTAAACAAAGTATTAAAACCTTGTTACAATTCGAATCCCCAATTAGTTGGAATATTTAACTTCGGGTATAAGAATAATTTGATGAGGACACTCGCACTTTATATTTATGACTGATGGACTGTTATGGACAAAAACCAGACGGGCATATTAAATAATCCAGGACAAAGGACAATTAACCCATGGGCATAAAACTAAAATCAACACGTCAAACATCATGATTACGGAAGTTTAAATAAGCATAATTCTTTTATTTCATATTTAATTTCCTTTATTTTATATTTAATTGCAATTCTAATTATCGCACTTTTATTTATTGTTATTTAATCGCACTTTTAATTATCGTACTTTTTAATTATCGTAAGTTTATTTTATCGCACTTTTATTATTCGCAATTTCATTATCGTTATTTACTTTACGCTTTAATTTAAGTCTTGTATTTATTTTATATTTTACATTAGGTTTTAACTGCGACTAAAGTCTTAAAATCGACAAACCGGTCATTAAACGGTAAAAACCCCCCTTTATAATAATAATATTACTTATATATATGTTTGTATTTTTATAAAAGTAAACTAATATAGCGTTGAGCTTTGTTTAAAGATTTCCCTGTGGAACGAACCGGACTTACTAAAAACTACACTACTGTACGATTAGGTACACTGCCTATAAGTGTTGTAGCAAGGTTTAAGTATATCCATTCTATAAATAAATAAATATCTTGTGTAAAATTGTATCGTATTTAATAGTATTTCCTGCTAAAATTAATAACTATTTTATATACACCTCGCATAACATCAAGTATTTTTGGCGCCGCTGCCGGGGACTATCTTAAAAGCCGGAAGCGCAACGCTAATATAAAAAAAAAAAAAAGATTTTTTGTTTACTTTTATTAAAATTCGTTTTGTAAAAATACGTTTTAAATATTCGAAAAATATAAAAAGAAAAACAAAAATATAAGTATTTTTAAGATTTTGTTAAATATTTAAGTTTTATAAGTTTCTTTATTTTTATTTTAGTTTATAAAAATATAAGCTTTATTAACTATCTTTTATTTATAGAAAAGAATAGAAAACAGAAAATAAAAAAAAATAAAAAATATAAAAACGCGTAAAATTTCAAACCTGTCAGCTGAATTCTGGAACCCCGCGACTCGCGGGGTTTGATGCAATAAATGCCGCGACTCGCGGAGCCTTTCTGACAGGCGACAGGAAGCCCTAATTCAGTATTAATTAAGGTTTATTATTAATTATAATTATTATTTAAACCTAATTATAATTATTATTATTATTAGTTTTATTTTTATTTTTACTTTTTATTTAATTTATGTATTTAGTATTAATTAGTTTTATTAAATTGTAAAATTAGTAGTTTTATTAAAAAAATAATATAAAAATAATATTTTTATAAAAATTGTACTTTTTACAACTTTTTGTATATTTTTATATTTTGTCCCTTTTTAATCGTTGAAGCATAACTTTTGTATTTTTAGCTCATATTTAATTTTAAACCTAGTTTTTGCTATAGTTATTTTTACTCCTAGATTTTTAGGCTTTGCCGTAGAATTCCTTAAGTGCTTTTTCTTTAGACTAAGATTTAGGTGCTTTAGAATTTTGCGACGCCTTTTTAAGTTTTAGTTTCTTTTTAAGTTATTTCTATTTGGGATTTAGTTTTTCCTTGTAAGCTTTAATATTTTTAGACCTTTTACTATGTACCAATTATCATTCCAATTAGTAATCTCAATTTGCGATTATAATTTTAAGTTAGTTGTAGTAATAAGGTTAGGTTAGTCAAGTATTTTTAAGTTTTTATAATTTTCTTTTATTTTTCCGTCGCCTTTTATTTTTCAACCATTTTTTTTTTCTTTTTCTACCTTTTGCGACGAACTCTTTTTCTCTCTTATTTCTCTCTATTCTAGTTTTTAGGACTTAGAATTTTTTCTACTTCTTATCTAAATTTCTTAAAATTACGAAAATTTATTTTGAGTGGTTAAATTGATAGACATCAAAATTTCCTGGTTCGTAGTAATAGTTGGATTTGTACGTGGACCGGGTTATTGGAGCCAAACAGTGCTCAATTATATTGAGACCAAACGAATCCTGCCCCTCTGCTGCATCTTTTGGCTATTCGAAACGTGGGCAAAATCAGAAAAGTCTATTGATTGGATAACTTATTATAATTTTTCTTTCCTTTTTAAAAACTAATAGGATATTCATTGAATGCACCGAGCAAGACGTTCATCACCTTTTGTACGTTCACCACCTGTAACTCGATCAAGACAACATTTAGCAAATATAACCGCCGTTGATTTTTCTTTAGAATCGTCATCAAGTCAACCAAGTACTTCAGTTCAAATTTCCGATAATCCATTTTTTGAACCCAACCTCACAATTGAGAATCCAGAGAATATTCAGGAACAGTTCATAGATCCTGAACCATTAAACTTTCCTCCGGAACCACCAATCATTCAAACAGAGATTGTTGAGGAACGAACCATTAAATCAGAATCATCTAGTGATACCGATTCAACAAATTCAATTATGGAGAATCTGGAACCTCTAAGTATGGAAGACCGAATGAGAGCTAAACGCACTGGCCAAGGTCACGCAATTACTCATCCAGACATTAATGCGCCAGATTATGAAATCAAAGGACAAATTCTACACATGGTGACTAATCAATGCCAATTTAGTGGTGCACCGAAGGAAGATCCAAATGAACATCTACGTACCTTTAATAGGATCTGCACACTATTTAAAATCCGAGAAGTGGAGGATGAACAGATATATCTCATGTTATTTCCCTGGACTTTAAAGGGAGAAGCCAAAGATTGGTTGGAATCGTTACCTGAAGGGGCGATCGATACATGGGACGTTTTAGTTGACAAATTTCTTAAACAATTCTTTCCTGCATCTAAAGCCGTAAGACTTCAAGCAGAAATTGTTACGTTCACACAGAAACCAAATGAAACTCTATATGAGGCGTGGACAAGATATGGAAAGTTGTTAAGAGGATGTCCGCAACATGGTTTAGACACCTGTCAAATAGTACAAATATTCTACCAAGGATGCGACATCACTACAAGGAAAGACATAGATATAGCAGCTGGTGGTTCTATTATGAAGAAAACCGAAACTGATGCTTACAAAATTATTGATAATACTGCTTCCCACTCACATGAGTGGCACCAAGAAAAAGATATCATTAGATCATCTAAAGCAGCTAGAGCCGATTCTAGTCATGACTTAGATTCCATTTCCGCAAAGATAGATGTTGTGGAACGACGAATGGAAAAGATGACTAAAGATATTCACTCAATACGAATTAGTTGTGAGCAGTGTGGAGGACCACATTTGACAAAAGATTGTCTCAGTATTGAATTAACAATGGAACAAAGAGAGAATATTTCATACATAAACCAAAGGCCTGGAAATAATTATCAGAATAATTATCAACCGCCAAGACCAATTTACAATCAAAACTAGAATTATAACCGAAATATTCCATACAACAACAAACAAGGTCCTAGCAATCAACAAGTATCCAATAATACTTACAACCAGCAAAGACCGAATTTTCAAAACAAACCACCACAACAAACCGATGATAAAAAGCCGAATTTAGAAGATATGATGACGAAGCTAGTTGAAACTCAAACACAGTTTTTCACATCTCAGAAACAAACCAATGAACAAAATGCTCAAGCATTTAGAAATCAACAAGCTTCTATTCAAAATCTGGAACAAGAAGTAAGTAACCTAGCAAGGTTAATAGGTGAAAGAAAACCGGGAAGTTTACCAAGCGATACAAATGCTAACCCCCGGAATGAAACAGCTAAAGCTATTACCACAAGAAGTGGTACAACACTTAAACCACCTGAAATACCTGTAACTTCTGATGAAACTATTCCTACTCCACAAGAACCACAACCTGATCAAGATAAGGAAAAAGAACCGGTAGTTGAAAAGGTTAATGAAAATAACACAGTTAAGGATAAACCTTATGTTAAACCATACCAACCACCACTTCCTTACCCGAGTAAAATGAAGAAAGAAAAACTTGAAGCCGAGCAATCCAAATTTTTGGATATGTTTAAACAGATAAATGTAAATCTTCCTTTCATTGATGTGATTTCAGGAATGCCAAGATATGCTAAATTCTTGAAAGATCTAATCTCAAATAGAAAGAAAATGGAAGAACTCTCGGCTGTTACTATGAATGCTAATTGTTCAGCGGTGCTGTTGAATAAGATACCAGAAAAACTATCTGATCCAGGAAGTTTCACAATTCCATGTTTTCTGGGTAGTCTTAGTTCAATAGAAGCATTGGCAGACTTAGGTGCTAGTATAAATTTAATGCCGTATTCACTATACGCTAAACTAGACCTTGGAGAATTGAAACCAACCAGAATAAGCATACAACTAGCCGATAGATCAATAAAATATCCTAGAGGGATAATGGAGAACATGCTAGTTAAAGTTGGTACTTTAGTATTTCCAGTAGATTTTGTTGTTTTGGACATGGAAGAAGATTCTCAAGTTCCTCTCATATTAGGAAGACCATTCTTAAACACTGCTAAAGCAATGATAGACGTGTTCGGTAAGAAACTGACCCTAAGTATAGAGGATGAGAGTGTTACCTTTTCAGTTGATAGAGCAATGCAACAGCCACAATCTGCAGATGATACATGTTATTATATTCAAACTATAGATGCACATGCAGAATTATTAGAAGAATTTCCAGAATTACAAGGAACAGGAGAATGTTCTTTAGGAGAAGGTAATGAACCAATTGATGAAGCTGAAATGTTAGCTACACTTATAGCTAATGGATATGAACCAACAACAGAAGAAATTCAAATGCTAAAAGAAGAAGACAGATATCGATATAAATCATCGATAGAAGAACCCCCGAAATTAGAGTTAAAGCCACTTCCAAACCATTTGGAATACGCTTATTTACATGGTGAATCTGAATTACCTGTAATAATATCGTCTTCTCTTACTGAAAATGAGAAATCACAACTCATTTCTGTGTTGAAAGCTCATAAACCAGCCATTGCATGGAAGATTCATGATATTAAAGGAATAAGTCCTTCGTTTTGCACACATAAAATCCTTATGGAAGAAGGTCATAAAACGTATGTGCAACGCCAACGAAGACTAAATCCTAATATGCAAGATGTAGTTAAGAAAGAGATTATTAAACTGCCAGATGCAGGTTTAATTTATCCAATCTCTGATAGTCCATGGGTAAGCCCAGTTCAATGCGTGCCTAAGAAGGGTGGCATGACTGTCATTACAAATGAGAAAAATGAGCTTATTCCTACTAGGACTGTAACAGGATGGCGTGTATGTATTGATTATAGAAAATTAAATGACGCCACCAGAAAAGATCACTTTCCCTTACCTTTCATAGATCAAATGTTGGAAAGATTAGCCGGAAATAGTTACTATTGTTTTCTAGATGGATTTTCCGGATATTTTCAAATTCCAATAGCACCCGAGGACC
Organism: Rutidosis leptorrhynchoides; assembly: GCF_046630445.1. Classification (NCBI taxonomy): domain Eukaryota; kingdom Viridiplantae; phylum Streptophyta; class Magnoliopsida; order Asterales; family Asteraceae; genus Rutidosis; species Rutidosis leptorrhynchoides. The sequence continues at coordinate 629,606,393 of NC_092333.1, forward strand.
AAGAGAAAACCACATTCACGTGCCCTTATGGTACTTTTGCTTACAAACGCATGCCATTTGGACTTTGTAACGCCCCTGCAACCTTTCAAAGGTGTATGATGGCGATTTTTCACGACATGATAGAAGAATGCATGGAAGTATTCATGGATGACTTTTCAGTCTTCGGTGATACATTTAAATCATGCTAGTTAATCTGGAACGAATGCTAATTAGATGCGAAAAATCAAATCTAGTACTTAATTGGGAGAAATGCCATTTCATGGTTAAAGAAGGCATCGTTCTTGGACATAAAATTTCAAAAGAAGGAATTGAAGTGGATAGAGCTAAAGTAGATGTAATTGCTAAACTTCCACATCCCACCAATGTTAGAGGAGTTAGGAGTTTTCTAGGGCATGCCTGTTTTTACCGACGTTTCATAAAAGATTTTTCTAAAATTGCCACTCCTATGAATAAACTCCTAGAAAAGGATGCGCCATTCATCTTTTCAGATGAGTGTATCAAATCTTTTAATATTCTTAAAGAGAAACTCACTAATGCACCGATCATGATAACACCAAATTGGAATCTACCATTTGAACTAATGTGCGATGCAAGTGATTTTGCAATGGGAGCCGTTTTAGGACAAAGGATTGAAAAACGATTTCAACCTATATATTATGCTAGTAAGACGTTACAAGGAGCACAAACGAACTATACAACTACTGAAAAAGAACTCCTTGCTATTGTCTTTGCTTTTGACAAATTTCGATCATATCTCGTTCTAGCAAAAACGGTGGTCTATACCGACCATTCTGCTCTTAGATACCTATTTTCAAAACAAGATGCTAAACCAAGATTAATACGTTGGATCTTACTCTTACAAGAGTTTGATATTGAAATCCGAGATAAAAGAGGAGCAGAAAATCTCGCCGCTGATCATCTTTCTCGTCTTGAAAATCCCGAATTAGAAGTTCTAAATGAGTCAGCCATACAAGACAACTTTCCTGATGAATATCTATTGAAGATAGATTATTAAGAAATCCCATGGTTTGCAGACTATGCAAACTACTTAGTTTGTGGATTCCTTGAAAAAGGATTATCATACCAAAGACGAAAGAAATTCTTCAGTGATATAAAACACTATTTCTGGGAAGATCCACATTTGTTTAAAAGTTGTCCCGATGGAATAATACGCCGATGTGTATTTGGAGATGAAGCTAGTAAAATTTTAAACCATTGTCACACAGGACCAACAGGAGGGCATTATGGGCCTCAACTAACAGCAAGAAAAGTTTATGAAGCTGGATTCTATTGGCCTACAATTTACAAAGACGCACACCTTCTTTGCAAATCTTGTGATGCATGTCAAAGGGCCGGAAAAATAAGTCAACGTGATGAAATGCCACAAAATGTCATCCAAGTATGTGAAGTATTTGACATTTGGGGTATTGACTTTATGGGTCCATTTCCAAAATCTAATAATAATCTATATATACTCGTAGCCATTGATTATGTATCTAAATGGGCGGAAGCACAAGCTCTCCCAGCTAATGATGCACGAGTTGTAGTCAACTTTTTAAAACGTCTTTTTGCAAGGTTTGGAACACCGAAAGCTTTAATAAGTGATCGGGGTACTCATTTCTGTAATAATCAACTTGAGAAAGTTCTTAAAAGATATGGAGTAACTCATAAAATCTCCACCGCATATCATCCACAAACAAGTGGACAAGTTGAAAATACCAACCGAGCTTTAAAACGTATTCTAGAGAAAACCGTAGGATCAAATCCGAAGGAATGGTCCATTAAATTGGAGGATGCACTCTGGGCTTTTAGAACAGCCTACAAAACTCCAATTGGAACCACACCTTTTAGACTTGTTTATGGAAAAGCATGTCATCTTCCAGTAGAAATTGAACACAAAGCATTTTGGGCTTTGAAGACATGTAATCTTGATTTACATGAAGCTGGACGTCTACGATTAAGTCAACTAAACGAATTAGAAGAATTAAGACATGAAGCATACGAAAATTCGTTAATCTATAAAGAAAGAACGAAGAAATGGCATGATAAAAGAATCAGAAGTTCAAAAGAATTTAAAGAAGGAGACAGAGTTCTTCTTTTCAATTCACGATTCAAGCTATTTCCTGGAAAATTGAAATCAAGATGGTCTGGACCATTCATAGTCAAAAGAGTTTTCCCATATGGAACGATAGAATTAATAAATTCAAATGGGATTGAATTTAAAGTTAATGGTCACAGAGTTAAACATTACATACATGGTCCGATGGAAGTCGACAACGAAGTTAATCACAATTTCGACACCACAGCTAACTAAGTGTGGGGAGAATCAAGTCTTTAAAGGATAATATGTATTTCTGTTAGAATTAGATTGTCTGTTTTCGTGTAGTTCTCGAAAATGGAACCCGAATGGTCTTTCCCTAGCAGACCCTAAAGAACTAGTCTTCTCCCCCCATTCTGAATTTTTATTTTTTTTAGGTTTTTACAAAATGAAGACTGCCTGTGAACTAAACCATGGTCTAATGCTTCACGCTTTGATCACTAAACGTAATAATGACATACTACCGAGTGAAATAGTATCAGTAATCAGAGAAAGAATGGACGGAGTTAGAAAAGAATCCAGATGCGAAGATAATAAGTTACAATTTGGTAAAGGAAAATCGAAATCCGCAGCGAAAAGAAGAGCACGACACCTAGAACGATGTCACAAATGCGGAAAATGGTCACATGGAGGTAAATGTTCCAATAATCAAACCTATTCAAATACCGAATTTGTTACTTTATGCAGAGACGAACCGTTCATATGTTTAGAAGAAAAGACACTGAATGCTCGAGGTTACGCCTATGTAGCTATGGAAAACCAATTAAACCGACTATCTTATGAATGGGATAGATCATATAACTAAGAAATCTATTTCACAGGTATGTCTGTACAATTTTTATTTTTATTTTTATTTTTAACCTTTTGATAATAAACGCTAATTTGTTCGCTAAAAAGTATTAAATTGGTATTAAATAAAATTAGGTTTGGCGACCGAAATTATTGATATCATTCAAAAATTTATTACATCACTGCGAAATTTAACGTTTATTCTTAAGGTATAAATATCTTTAATCAATCAACCCAAAATATTTCAAAAATTCGTCATGAGTTAAATTAGGTCTTGGAACCGAAATTACTTTACCGAAAAGAGGGGCGCATATTTTTGATAATATTTGATTGATTAAAGTGGGATAAAAAGACAAAAAGATTTTTAAATTTATTTTTTACCATGTTTTTAAAATTAATATTTAAATCTTAAATTAATATTGTAAACTTTGTAAAAACAATATATTTAAAATATTTGAAAAATTAATATAAGTTTGATATGAATTTATGAATTTTTAAATTAAGTTTGGTGTGAATTTTTAAAATATAAAATTTTTAATTTTATGCATTTCAAATTTTAAGTTTGGTGTGAATTTTTAATATTAATTTTGAATTATATATTTAAGTTGTGTGAATTTAAAAACAAAAATTTACTTTATCTCATTAAGTTGAGAATATGATTTTTAAAATTCGTCGTAAGTTGAAGACTAGGTCTTTGAACCAAAATTGCTTTACCCGAGGGAGGGACGAGAACTTTTATTATCATTATTTTTAATCTTTTTGATTTAAAGTATGCCAAAAACATTAAAAAACCCAAAAATCTTAGCTTTTAAAACAATCGCTACAAAAAGACAAATTTTAAAATTTTGTCGAGGGACGGACTAGGACATCAATCCAAAACGACCTCGTCCTAAATAACAAGGGAAACAAAATTTTAAAATTAATTTCTTAATTGTTTTCAAAAGTTAATGACTAAAAAAAAAAAAAAAAAAAAAAAAAAAAAAAAAAAAGCTCCGCGACTCGCGGAGTTTAAAGGGTGTTTCACCGCGACTCGCGGAGGGACCGAAAATCAGAAAAAAAAAATATAAAGAGCTGAACGATCAGTTCACTCCCCCACACAAAAACACTGCGAAAAATAACAGCGAAAAAACCCCGAAAAACCTGAAAAATACACCCCAAAATCACAATTTTTAACCGTTAATCACCAAATCTTTTGCTAAAATCATGTTGAGAAGGATGCTATCTAAGAATTACTCAAGAAAAACGGTAAATTTCTATACCTAAACACCATTTAATCCGAAATTTGGTGTTCTTGAGCTATTTTTTCCCCAATTTGATTTTGATGTTTTTTAGTGTAATTAGACTTAAATTGTTTATGTATTATGCTTGTATAACCTAGATTGATGCTGTTTAACATGATTAGAAGCCTTAAACTTCAAATTTTGAGTAATCTAGGGTTTGTGTTCTTGAGCAAATTTGGGGCTTTTTGATATAAACAGGTTATGGCCGATTTTTGTCATGAATTGTTGCTAAATTGAGTAGTGTAACATGTCTAGGTAGTTAAATAATCCAAACTTTGAGCCTAAACATGATTTTGAGAATTAAAGTGGACTTTTTCAAGTCTAAATTTCATGAACTTGATTTTTGAAAGATAATGCCATTTGAGACTTGTTTAATTGCTAGTAATGATTATTTTGACATGTTATTTGAGTTGAATGCTTATGAACTTGGCGAACATTTTCGTATATGCTTATTTGAAAAAGTGTAGATTTGATAAAAATGTGAAAATAAGCTTAAGTTTGATATAAATTGATAATGTCATTGTAATTATTTTGATTGATGATTTTGCTGACACTAATGCATATTTGGATGCGCAAAAATTGTGTTTGATGTGTTTTGCAGAATGAAAGGGGTGAATCTTCATCCCAAGCCCGCAATGCTCCTGCTGAGAATTTGGAACAACAGGAGGTGGATAACTACTACAAGCAGGATGTACCTCATCCAGTCATGACTTTTTCCGATATGCACTTGGAAGAGTTGCACCCGAACCTGAGATTTGACAGACTTTGGATCGATTATCCAAAATATCAACGGGGTTTGCATACTCTTCATTCCAAGGTTGTTGAGGTACCGAGGGTCATAGAATGGGGACCCTTAGAAGCTGTAGAATTGGTCGGGCCAATTAGGGAATTACTTGTACAGAGGTATGGTAATTCTTCTTTTAATGACTGGATATGTTTATTCACCATACGTAGACCTGTATATAAAGTATGGTGTGAAGAATTGTTATGTAGTATAGAGTTGAATGATCGGGTAGCTAGTTTAACCGATCGTTCTTTTATTAGATTTTTGTTAGGCGGTTCGATGCGCCACATGTCTTTACTGGACATGGCTCAGGCTTTACGTATATATACGCCTGAGGAGTTAGCGTCTGCCGATTGTAGAGGATTGATACTAAACGGTAGAAAGATAGATGAGAATTTTGATACACACGGTGTGTGGAGTCAAATGACAAGCCATCACCGTTTCAAAGGGGGAAACTACTCTTATTTGGATATAGATAGAGCCGAATTAAGAGTGATACATAGGTTTTTAGCTAATTCGATTACACAAAGGGGTAAGAACAAAGAAAAAGTAAATGAACAAGATTTGTTTTACCATATGTGTATTCGAGACCCACAAAGCGCTGTAAGTATACCATATTGTGTGGGTTATTATTTATCAGCTATGGTTCGGGGGATGCGACCACATAGCATAATAGGAGGTGGTATTTTTATTACTTTGATTGGTGAATATCTCGGTGTGGATATAAGTTGGGGGGGATTATTACTAGAAGAGCCGGAACCCCGCGATACTATAAGTTTAAATGTATACCATGGTGCGAAAGTTTTGAAGAGGCGAAATAACGCCGCAGTACGATACCATGGTAGACATCCACAGGTGGAGAGAAACCAGCAGCAAGGTAATGTAGGAGGGGGGAATGAGATGCAAGAAATGCATAGGTTTATAGCTTCTCAGGAATACGAAAATGCTAGACAGAGAGCATTTGAAGATTGGCAAGTTCATCAGAACCAGATCATAGCTCATTGCCAACATATAGGTAGAAACTATATTCCTACACCGAAACCCATCTTCCCTCCTTGGTCTATAGAGATGCAGCCACCATATCCTACGTATGACCCTGCCGAAGCATTCTATAGCACTTATGGTTATGCCTGGAACCCCTATTGGTACCAATATCATCCTTAGTTTACTTATTATTTTTTTTTATTTTGTAATTTGTAATTATTGATACATTTAATATTTTTGTTAATATTGTAATCATTTTTATAATTATCTAACTTTTATTCTTAGATTTTAATAATTTTTGAATGTGGGGTAATATACCAAACTTCAAAAATATGTATATATGTTTGCAGTTTATCTTATGTACACAACAGGGTAAAACAACGCATTTTCAAAGACTGGCATTAAGTTCAGCAAAAGCAACTAATTTTGACGACAAGATGCAAAATATATGTGAAATAACAACAAGACGGAATGAACAAATGATGTGCACCATTTATCATTCAGCAAACAAACGCCAATATATTTGGAAACTTTGGTAAAAATTTAATCATTTTCACACAAATCACCCTCAATAATTTAAATTGTTACTGATTTCTTGCAAATGAGGGCATTGCAAGATCTTAAGTGTGGGAAGGGGTTAAATTCTTTCGGATTTTAAAAATTTTTTACTTTATACACTTGGTTACCATTAAAAATACTAGTAAAGCAGTAGTTGTATTAGAATCTAGTGCTCTCTGATAAAAAAGAACAGCCCTAGTCTTATATACTGACTACCCAATTCTAGTAAAATTTTTCAATTAAATGAATTCAAATCATGTTTATACATATTTATGAACGATAAAACTAGGTTTTAACACCGAAATTATTGTTATCTCAGAAAGAACATAAATTAAGAAACAAACTAAAATGTCAAAATTCATTTAAAATGGAATAGAGGACGATAAAAAGAAAAATAAAAAGCCAAGTGTGGGAAAATTTACCAAGTTATTTTAAACATATGTCACATATATCTGTAACAAATAACTGAAAATACTTTTGCTTTGGACTAAACTAAACTGTTTTACCCGATGAAAGAAAAGAAGAGATGGATCTACACGATGAATCAATTCCATCATTAAAAGGAAGTAAAGTCTTCCGAAAAAGAAACGCGCTTCTTGATTTAGGTCATGAAGTTGTCGTCCAGACCAGCTGTAGGTTGACGAAAAATCTAGAAAAGTCATCACTAAAATCAGCAGGAAATCCACGGACCTCAGCATCAAACAGGGTCGCCAAGTGGTCAGATTTATCCTAACCATGAGAAGGATTTATCTCGTACAATGGGGGGGCACCATGCAAATTAGCTGGATAAGACTAATGAATCAGATCCCCAGAAAGGATAATCTCCTTAAAGATTAAAAATCAGCTTTTAAGACTGATATTACTCAATCCTAGAGATTGACCTTAAAGATTGAGAATTACAAACTCATGGAATTCGATGATATCTAAACTCGAGCTTAAACGAGAAAATATTTTGATCAAAATTATAAACCGATTTGTTTTCTGAAAACCCTATTTTCAATGCGTTCATTACCATTGAACGAAAATCCTAGGAATTCACCTGGAATTCATTAGGTCACCTGAACTAAATCGGGTGTCAACCGTAAGAACGGTGGTTGCATAGTGGTCAAAGACAGGACCTTGTGCCATACCGAAAAATTATAAGGGTGAGCTTTACTATTGCTCCTACCAAGGATAGTAATTGCGTCCGACACGTTATAGACCATAATCAAAAGCATGTCACGGGACATTGCCTTAACAGTTGCTTGTTCAACGCTTTCCTTTACAACCGGACGGTAGTTTACCGAAAGGTAATATACGGAACAAGTAAACTGGACGTGTTGCTTTCCTAATACAAGGTTAGCAAGTGGGTGACACAAAACCGCAAGTTTTGAGCTAAAATTTTCAAATCTGAAACCCACCAAACCCACAAAAATATTTTGCAAACACCGGTAAAGGGTTATTCCGAAAAACTTATCTAGGGTAAAAACTAGATTTCAAAAGATCAAATGTTTTCATAAAGATCCAATTTCCTTAATGGATCTAAATTTTTATAGTCATGTGGGACTGTAAACCATATCGTTACTACCATTGTTTATACCGCCGTATAGAAATCACTGATGTACAAAGTGTGAAGAATAAAGAAGTGATTCTAGTATTTCAAGACGATATTGCTTGAGGACAAGCAACGCTCAAGTGTGGGAATATTTGATAATGCTAAAAACGAACATATATTTCATAGCATTATTCCTCAAGAAAGACAAGCTTTTAGTTGCAATTGTTCTATTTACAAGAGATATTCGTTTAAATAATAAAAGGTGAAGACAAAAGACAGATTCGACGAATTGAAGACGCAAACGACCAAAAAGCTCAAAAGTACAAAAGACAATCAAAAAGGTTCCAATTATTGATAAGAAACGTCTCGAAATTACAAGAGTACAAGATTCAAAACGCAAAGTACAAAATATAAAATTGTACGCAAGGACGTTCAAAAATCCGGAACCGGGGCCAGAGTCAACTCTTAACGCTCGACGCAACGGACTAAAAATTACAAGTTAACTATGTATATAAATATAATATAATATATAATTAATTATATTAATTATATATATATTATATTTATAAATAAAAAACCGTCGGCAGAGAAAAACTCCAAGGACTGAGCTGTAAAAGTAACCTCCGCGACTCGCGGAGATTGAAGAGCATTTTGCCGCGAGTCGCGGAGCCCCAAATTTGAAAACTGCCTATAAAGCCAACCGAATTCTGATCAAAAACCATCATCTTTTTCTTCCTCATTCATACGTAAAATTTATATTTATATTTATAATTTATATTTTAATTTTAATTATAATTCTAATAATAAGGGTATGTTAGCGAATATTGTAAGGGTGTAAGTCGAAATTCTGTCCGTGTAACGCTACGCTATTTTTAATCATTGTAAGTTATGTTCAACCTTTTTACATTAATGTCTCGTAGCTAAGTTATTATTATGCTTATTTAAAACAAAGTAATCATGATGTTGGGCTAATTACTAAAATTGGGTAATTGGGCTTTGTACCATAATTGGGGTTTGGACAAAAGAACGACACTTGTGGAAATTAGACTATGGGCTATTAATGGGCTTTATATTTGTTTAACTAAATGATAGTTTGTTAATGTTAATATAAAGATTTACAATTGGGCGTCCCTATAAATTACCATATACACTCGATCGGACACGATGGGCGGGGTATTTATATGTACGAATAATCGTTCATTTAACCGGACACGGGAATGGATTAATAGCCACTAGAATAATTAAAACAGGGGTGAAATTACATTCAAGGGTAATTGGTGTAATTGTTAACAAAGTAGTAAAACCTTGGTTTACACGCAGTCGATAACCTGGTGTATTCATTAAACAAAGTATTAAAACCTTGTTACAATTCGAATCCCCAATTAGTTGGAATATTTAACTTCGGGTATAAGAATAATTTGATGAGGACACTCGCACTTTATATTTATGACTGATGGACTGTTATGGACAAAAACCAGACGGAAATATTAAATAATCCAGGACAAAGGACAATTAACCCATGGGCATAAAACTAAAATCAACACGTCAAACATCATGATTACGGAAGTTTAAATAAGCATAATTCTTTTATTTCATATTTAATTTCCTTTATTTTATATTTAATTGCACTTCTAATTATCGCACTTTTATTTATTGTTATTTAATCGCACTTTTAATTATCGTACTTTTTAATTATCGCAAGTTTATTTTATCGCACTTTTATTATTCGCAATTTCATTATCGTTATTTACTTTACGCTTTAATTTAAGTCTTGTATTTATTTTATATTTTACATTAGGTTTTAACTGCGACTAAAGTCTTAAAATCGACAAACCGGTCATTAAACGGTAAAAACCCCCCTTTATAATAATAATATTACTTATATATATGTTTGTATTTTTATAAAAGTAAACTAATATAGCGTTGAGCTTTGTTTAAAGATTTCCCTGTGGAACGAACCGGACTTACTAAAAACTACACTACTGTACAATTAGGTACACTGCCTATAAGTGTTGTAGCAAGGTTTAAGTATATCCATTCTGTAAATAAATAAATATCTTGTGTAAAATTGTATCGTATTTAATAGTGTTTTCTGCTAAAATTAATAACTATTTTATATACACCTCGCATAACATCAAGTATTTGCGGCGCCAAAAACTTGATGATGTAGCGTGAGGGTACGAAATAGTATTATTTTTACTAGGAAATACTACAAAATATGACACAAGTTTTATTAATTTACGGATGGGATATACCTAAACTTTGCTACAACACTATAGGCAGTGTACCTAATCGTAGAGTAGTGTAGTTTTTAGTAAGTCCGGTTCGTTCCACAGGGAGCTAGTGATTACGTACTATATTTTTATAAAACTATATTTATGTAAATATATATATATATAAGTAGTAATATTATTATAAAAGGGGGGGTTTTTACCGTTTAATGACCGGTTTGTCGATTTTATATTTTTAAGCGTAAAGATAAATGACAATAATTAAAGTGCGTAAAATAAATAAATGACGATAAATAAAATAACAATAAATAAAATTGCGATAGAATATGAAATAAAAGGATTATGCTTATTTAAACTTCCGTAATCATGATGTTTGACGTTTTGATTTTAATTAATTGTTACTCGGGTTAATTGTCCTTTGTCATGGTTTATTTGATACCTATCTGGTTTTTATCCATAATAGTCCATCGGTCATAAATATAAAGTGCGAGTGTCCTCGTCAAATTACCCTTATACCCGAAGTCAAATATTCCAACTAATTAAGGATTTAAACTGTGACGCAGTTATCACTTCTGTCAACAATTACACCAGTTATCACTGTATGTAATCTACCCCTGTTTTGATTAGATATGAATATTAATTTACCCACTTGATCAGTTTGAATAATCAATTACCCAACCCGAATAATTAATTAAATGATTATAATAGATTCCATATGAACGTCACTAAATAGGACAACCATAATCATTATTAATTATTAGGATAATTAATTTGAAGATAGGTTCGACAGACTCCAATGAGTTGTCACTCAATTAGACAATACCCCCCATCTATTAATAGTCAATAGTCCAATTTCCACAAGTGTCGGTCTTTTGCCCAAACCTTAATTATGGTACAAAGCCCAATTACCCAATTTTAGTAATTAGCCCAACATCATGATTACTTCGTTTTAAATAAGCATAATAATAACTTAGCTACGAGACATTAATATAAAAAGGTTGAACATAACTTACAATGATTAAAAATAGCGTAGCGTTACACGGACAGAATTTCGACTTACACGCTCAAACGATCTCTATCATAAATCTTATTATTATCATAATTTAAAATTAAAATTAAGATTATTGTTATATCTTATTACATTAACATTATGATAGAGATTTTTAGATATTGATATTGATAATAGATTTTTAGGATAGAAAAAGGGATCGATATATAGATAAAAAAAAAATGATAGAAAAAGGGTTGTGTTTAATTGATCGTAATACGTTGCCTTATATAGGCAAAATGTTAAATTGAATTTTCGCTTACGACCCCTGAACTATGCTCAATTAACAACTTTTTATTATTTAATATTATTCTTATTATGAATTATTTAAATATTATATTTTATTCTTGTGCATAGTTGACTCGTAATTTTTACACCGTTGCGTCGAGCGTTGAGAGTTGACTCATGTCCCGGTTCCGGATTTTCGAACGTCCTTGCGTATTATTTTATATCGTGTACTTTGCGTTTTGTAACTTGTACTCTTGTCATTTTTAGACGTTCTTCATCAATAATTTGAACCTTTTTAATTGTATCTTGTACATTTGAGCTTTTTGGACGTTTTGGTCTTTCAAATCTTTGTTTTTGTCTTTAAATCTTCATTTTCGAGCGATTTACGTCTTTCGTCTTCGCACTTATTTATTTAACTGTTACAACTAAAAATAAGGAAATTACATTTAAAAACTTTACATATTGGAACGATATTGCTACTAAATATATGTTCATTTGGAGCACTATCAAATATCCCCACACTTGAGCGTTGCTTGTCCTCAAGCAATACAGAACTTGAAATAAAAACATACATGAATCACTTTTTTATTCATCACACTTTGTACATCAGTGATTTTGATATAGCGGTATAAACAATGACAGTAATGATGGTTAAAGGTGGGTGTGTCATCCACAGTTGCCTCGGGTTTAGGTCAACGACACTTGCAATCAAATAGCCGATTTACTTTCGGTTTCCAAAGCAAAGTGCACATTTGAAAGGTGGTTTACAGTCCCACATGACTATTAAAATGTAGATCCTTAAGGAAATTGGATCTTTATGAAAACATTTGATCTTTTTGAAAATTTAATCTAGCTTTTACCCTAGATAAGTTTTCCGGAATAACCCTTCACCGGTGTTTGCAAAATATTTTTGTGGGTTGTGTGGGTTTCAGATTTGAAAATTTTAGCTCAACACTTGTGGTTTTGTGTTACCCACTTGCTAACCTTGTATTAGGAAAGCAACACGTCCAGTTTACTTGTTCCGTATATTACCTTTCGATAAACTACCGTCCGGTTGTAAAGGAAAGCGATGAACAAGAAACTGTTAAGGCAATGTCCCGTGACATGCAGATGATTATGGTCTTATTAACGTGTCGGATGCTAGAACTATCCTTGGTAGGAGTGATAGTAAAGATCATCCTATAATTTTTTGGTCTGGCACAAGGTCCTGTCTCCGACCATGCTATGCAACCACCGTTCTTACGGTTGACACCCGATTTGGTTCAGGTGACCTAATGAATTACAGGTGAATTTCTTAGGATTTTACGTTCAATGGTAATGAACGCATTGAAAATGGGTTTTCAGAAAACAAATCGGTTTGTATTTTTGATCAAAATATTTTCTCGTTCAAGCTCGAGTTTAGATATCATTGAATTCCATGAGTTTGTAATTCTCAATCTTTAAAGTCAATCTCAAGGATTGAGTAATATCAGGCTTAAAAGCTGATTTTTGATCTTTTAAGGAGATTATCCTTTCTGGGGATCTGATTCATTAGTCTTATCCAGCTAATTTGCACGATGCCTCCCCATTGTACGAGATAAATCCTTCTCATGGTTAGGATAAATCTGACCACATGGCGACCCTGTTTGATGCTGAGGTCCGTGGATTTCCTGCTGATTTTAGAGATGACTTTTCTAGATTTTTCGTCAACCTACAGCTGGTCTGGACGACAACTTCATGACCTAAATCAAGAAGCGCGTGTCTTTTTCGGAAGACTTTACTTCCTTTTAATGATGGAATTGATTCATCGTGTAGATCCATCTTTCTTTAAAATATATTACAGTAAACCGGGTAAAACTGATTAGTATCGTCCAAACAAAAGTACCTGCAATAATCTTGTACAAAAATATGTGATATATGTTTTAAATTGAATAACTTGGTACATTCTTCCCACACTTAGTTTCTTTCTTTGCCTTTTTATTTTCTTCTATTTTATTTTAAATGAATTCAAGCGTTTTAGGGTGTTTCTCAATTTATGTCCTTTTCGAGGTAACGATAATTTCGGTATTATCACCTAGTTTTCATCGTTCATAAATATGTATAAACATGATTTTGAGTTCATTTAATTGAAAATTTTTCAAATTTTCACAAAATTTGGCAAATAAACTAAGTGTAAACCCGAGAGAATTTATAACCCTTCCCCACACTTGAGATCATGCAATGCCCTCATTTGCATGAAATCAGACTATAATTATAAATTCATGAGGGTGATTAGTGTAGAAAAGTGATTAAAAATACCCAGTTTGTAAGCATATTATTTTACATCACATTTGATATTTTGCTTCTTGTCGTCAAAATCAGTAGCTATTGCTGAACTTAATGTTAGTCTTTGAAAGTGCGTTGTTCTACCCTGTTTTGTACATAATATAAAATACAAACATATATATACATATTTTTGAAGTTGGGTATATTACCCCACGTTCAAAAATTTATAAAGTCTAATATCTTTTTGGCATACTTTAGATCAATAAAATTAAAAATAATGATAACAAAATTTGCCGTTCCACCCTCGGGTAAAGCAATTTCGGTTCAACGACCTAGTCTTCAACTTACGACGAATTTTAGAAATCAATTTTTTAAACTTAATGAAATAAAGTAAATTTTGTTTTTAAAATCACACAAAACTTAAATTTAAAAGGCATATTAATTAAAACCTAAAAAATAAAAATTCAGAATGGTGGGAGAAAACTAGTTCTTTAGTGTCTGCTAGCGGAAAAGACCAATCGGATTCCATTTTCGGAACTACACGAGAACAGAACAATTAACTCTGGACAGCATTTTCTTTTTAGAACATTTAAATCTCCCCACACTTAGGTAGCTGTGGTGTCGAAATTGTGATTAACTTCATCGTCAATTTCTCTTGGTCCATAATCAACTTGCATATCCGTGACTTTTTCTTTAAGCCATTGGTCAGATTTCTGTGTAATATCCACAATTTCAACTAGTTTCTCCTTTTCTTTAGGTGATAGATTGGATACTAACCGGTTACATAACTTAAAGTTCCCCTTGGTTCTAGCATCGCGAATCCGTTTAATAAGTTTCTTCATTGAACTATTAATAACGGGATCATTTAATTTCGTATCAACAACGGGGTTCTTTGTTATCATGTCATCATTAGGTGTTACTTCATTTTTCCCACACTTAGGCGTTTCATTATTGCTAAGTATTACCGTTGGAGTTGGTAAAAGCACATGGTTCTTACCAATTGTTTTTACTGGTTCAACGGTTTTGGCTGGTGGAGATTTAGACTTTCGAATCATAAAGGTGATCGATTTGTCACCACTTTTAAGTGTCATTCTTCCATTTCCTACATCAAATAACACCTTGGTGGACGCTAAGAATGGCCGACCTAAAATTAGAGGAATGTTTGGGTCCTCTTCTATGTCAATGACAATAAATTCGACTAGAAAGGTTAAATTGCCTACTTGAACGGGTAGGTTGTCAGCAATTCCAACTGGGTGCTTAATGGTTTGATCAAAGAGTCGAACACTCATATCCGTTGGACTTAACTTACCTACACCTAATCTCTTATATAAGGAAAGAGGCATAACACTTACACTTGCACCTAAATATGCTAGTGCATCATACATGACACAATCACTAAGTAGACAAGGAACAATAAATTCACCCGGATCACCTACCCTAGGTGGAGGTTTTAGTGGAACTGTCTTCACCGGGTTTATATTTACGGCTTTTGTTTCTTGCACTTTCTTATTCTTTTTCTTCTTCTTCTTTCCAGAGGTATCACAATCTTTATTACCTATCACTTGCTCATACTCAACTCCTTTTCTTGGAAACGGGATGGGTGGTTTGTATGGTGCCACCACTGGCTTTACATACTCGGGTGGTGGTGGTGTAACTTCTTCATTGTTACTCTCATCTAAAACCTTCCCATCTTCTGGTGCTGGTTTTTCAGAATTCGTTGAAACCATATTAACATTCTCATTCCGAGGATTTACTTCAGTATTACTCGGTAGCTTTCCTTGTTCCCTCTCACTCATCATGCTAGCAAGAGTACCTACGTGTTTTTCTAGATTCAAAATGGAAGCTTGTTGAGTTCTTAATGACTGATCAAATCTCTCGTTCGTTTGGGTTTGAGTTTCAATAAATTGTGTTTGAGATTCAACTAGCTTGAATACCACGTCTTCCATATTTGACTTTTTCTCTTCGGTTTGTTGTTGTGGTTTATATAAGCCAGGTCTTTGTTGATTGAAAGTGTTGTTTTGAGTTGGTTGGTTATTCGGACCTTGTTGGTTATACCAGTTATTTTCGGGTCCTTTTGGATTGTAAAGAATGTTTTGATTTCGATTGAAGTTTAGCTTTGGCGGTTGATAATTATTTTGATAATTATTTCCAGGCCTTTGGTTCATATAGGAAACATTCTCTCGTTGTTCCAATGTTGGTTCAATGTGACAATCTTTCAATAAGTGTGGTCCACCGCATAGCTCACAACTGATTCGTATTGCGTGAATATCTTTATTCATCTTTTCCATTCGTCTTTCGAAAGCATCTATTTTTGCTGAAACGGAATCAAAGTCATGGCTAGAATCGGCTCTAGCCACTTTAGATGAACGAAAAATATCTTTTTCTTGGTGCCACTCATGCGAGTGGGAGGCTGTGTTATCAATAATTTTGTAAGCTTCAGTTGCGGTTTTCTTCATAATGGAACCACCAGCTGTTATGTCGATGTCTTTTCGTGTAGCAACGTTGACACCTTGGTAGAATATTTGTACTATTTGGTAAGTGTCTAAACCGTGTTGAGGACATCCTCTCAACATCCTTCCGAATCTTGTCCACGCCTCATATAATGTTTCATTTGGCTTTTGCGCGAACGTAACAATTTCTCCTTGAAGTCTCACGGCTTTAGATGCCGGAAAGAATTGTTTAAGAAATTTTTCAACTAAAACATCCCATGTGTCAATCGCCCCTTCAGGTAACGATTCTAACCAATCTTTGGCTTCTCCCTTTAAAGTCCAGGGAAACAACATGAGATAGATCTGCTCATCTTCCACTTCTCGGATTTTGAATAGTGTACAAATTCTTTTAAACGTACGAAGGTGTTCGTTAGGATCTTCATTCGGTGCACCACTGAATTGGCTTTGGTTAGTTACCATGTGTAGAATTTGTCCTTTGATTTCATAATCTGGCGCATTAACTTCTGACTTAATAATGGCGTGACCTTGGCCCGTGCGTGTGGCTCTCATTCGATCTTCCATACTTAGAGGTTCCGTTACTTCCATAATTGAATTCGTTGAATCGGTATCACTAGATGATTCTGATTTAATGGTTCGTTCCTCAACAATCTCTGTTTGAATGATTGGTGGCTCCGGAGGAAAGTTTAGTGGTTCAGGATCTACGAACCGTTCCTGAATATTCTCTGGATTCTCAATTGTGAGGTTGGGTTCAAAAAATGGATTATCGGAAATTTGAACTGAAGTACTTGGTCGACTGGATGACGATTCTAAAGAAAAATCAACGGCGGTTATATTTGCTAAATGTCTTGATCTAGTTACAGGTGGTGAACGTCTTGCTCGGTGCATTCACTGAATATCCTATTAGTTTTTAAAAAGAAAGAAAAATTATAATAAGTTATCCAATCAATAGACTTTTCTGATTTTGCCCACGTTTCGAATAGCCAAAAGATGCAGCAGAGGGGCAGGATTCGTTTGGTCTCAATATAATTGAGTACTGTTTGGCTCCAATAACCCGGTCCACGTACAAATCCAACTATTACTACGAACCAGAAAATTTTGATGTCTATCAATTTAACCACTTAAAATAAATTTTCGTAATTTTAAGAAATTTAGAGAAGAAGTAGAAAAAATTCTAAGTCCTAAAAACTAGAATGGCGAGAAATAAGAAAGAAATAGATTGCGCGTCGAAAAATGTCGAAAAATAAAAGATCGAAAAATAGGCGTCGAAAAATAAAAATAAGAAAGTAGCGCGAAAAACGGCGTCACAAAATTCTAAAGCACCTAAATCTTAGTCTAAGGAATAAGCACTTAAGGGATTTTACGGCAAAGCCTAAAAATTTATAGAAATAAAAATAACTATGGCAAAACTAAACTTAATACTAAAAATTGTAACTATAGTCTAAAAATATAAAGGTAATAAAACTTAAAAAAAAAATTATAATTTATTATATTTTAAAAAAAAAATTTTTTTTTTTTTAAAATTTTTTTTTTAAATTTTTTTTTTTTTTTTAAAAAAACGAATTTTTTTTTTCTTAAAAAAAACGTTTTTTTTTTAAATTTTTTTTTTTTTTTTTAACGAATTTTTTTTTCTTAAAAAAAAACGTTTTTTTTACAATTTTTTTTTTTAAAAAAAAAAACGAATTTTTTTTTTCAAATTAATACCTTTTTTATAATTATTATTTTTTTTCAAAACTTTTTTTTTAATTCATTTACTATTCATGAATAGTAAATGAAAAGAAATTAATTAATTTACTATTCACATGAAAGCGACATGATAGAAATTATTAATTACAAGTTACATAATATACCCCTGAAGTATTTAATAAATACGACTTTTTAAAATTTTACGATTCAAAATATATTCTAAAATATTATTATATTATTATATATTCTATTTCAATATTATTATATTATTATATTTTATTTCAATATTATTATATTATTATATTTATTAAATTATTATTATAATTAAAAATATAGCGTTTTAGCGCTCCCCGGCAGCGGCGCCAAAAATACTTGATGTGCAGCGGGGTAGTATATAAAATAGTTATTAATTTTAGCAGGAAATACTATTAAATACGATACAATTTTACACAAGATATTTATTTATTTATAGAATGGATATACTTAAACCTTGCTACAACACTATATAGGCAGTGTACCTAATCGTACAGTAGTGTAGTTTTTAGTAAGTCCGGTTCGTTCCACAGGGAAATCTTTAAACAAAGCTCAACGCTATATTAGTTTACTTTTATTAAAAATACAAATATATATATAAGTAATATTATTATTATAAAGGGGGTTTTTACCGTTTAATGACCGGTTTGTCGATTTTAAGACTTTAGTCGCAGTTAAAACCTAATGTAAAATATAAAATAAATACAAGACTTAAATTAAAGCGTAAAGTAAATAACGATAATGAAATTGCGAATAATAAAAGTGCGATAAAATAAACTTACGATAATTAAAAAGTACGATAATTAAAAGTGCGATTAAATAACAATAAATAAAAGTGCGATAATTAGAAGTGCAATTAAATATAAAATAAAGGAAATTAAATATGAAATAAAAGAATTATGCTTATTTAAACTTCCGTAATCATGATGTTTGACGTGTTGATTTTAGTTTTATGCCCATGGGTTAATTGTCCTTTGTCCTGGATTATTTAATATGTCCGTCTGGTTTTTGTCCATAACAGTCCATCAGTCATAAATATAAAGTGCGAGTGTCCTCATCAAATTATTCTTATACCCGAAGTTAAATATTCCAACTAATTGGGGATTCGAATTGTAACAAGGTTTTAATACTTTGTTTAATGAATACACCAGGTTATCGACTGCGTGTAAACCAAGGTTTTACTACTTTGTTAACAATTACACCAATTACCCTTGAATGTAATTTCACCCCTGTTTTAATTATTCTAGTGGCTATTAATCCATTCCCGTGTCCGGTTAAATGAACGATTATTCGTACATATAAATACCCCGCCCATCGTGTCCGATCGAGTGTATATGGTAATTTATAGGGACGCCCAATTGTAAATCTCTCATCTCTCTATCTATACGATATATATATATATATATAATTTATATTTTAATTTTAATTTTAATTATAATTCTAATAATAAGGGTATGTTAGCGAATGTTGTAAGGGTGTAAGTCGAAATTCTGTCCGTGTAACGCTACGCTATTTTTAATCATTGTAAGTTATGTTCAACCTTTTTATATTAATGTCTCGTAGCTAAGTTATTATTATGCTTATTTAATCCGAAGTAATCATGATGTTGGGCTAATTACTAAAATTGGGTAATTGGGCTTTGTACCATAATTGGGGTTTGGACAAAAGAACGACACTTGTGGAAATTAGACTATGGGCTATTAATGGGCTTTATATTTGTTTAACTAAATGATAGTTTGTTAATGTTAATATAAAGATTTACAATTGGGCGTCCCTATAAATTACCATATACACTCGATCGGACACGATGGGCGGGGTATTTATATGTACGAATAATCGTTCATTTAACCGGACACGGGAATGGATTAATAGCCACTAGAATAATTAAAACAGGGGTGAAATTACATTCAAGGGTAATTGGTGTAATTGTTAACAAAGTAGTAAAACCTTGGTTTACACGCAGTCGATAACCTGGTGTATTCATTAAACAAAGTATTAAAACCTTGTTACAATTCGAATCCCCAATTAGTTGGAATATTTAACTTCGGGTATAAGAATAATTTGATGAGGACACTCGCACTTTATATTTATGACTGATGGACTGTTATGGACAAAAACCAGACGGACATATTAAATAATCCAGGACAAAGGACAATTAACCCATGGGCATAAAACTAAAATCAACACGTCAAACATCATGATTACGGAAGTTTAAATAAGCATAATTCTTTTATTTCATATTTAATTTCCTTTATTTTATATTTAATTGCACTTCTAATTATCGCACTTTTATTTATTGTTATTTAATCGCACTTTTAATTATCGTACTTTTTAATTATCGTAAGTTTATTTTATCGCACTTTTATTATTCGCAATTTCATTATCGTTATTTACTTTACGCTTTAATTTAAGTCTTGTATTTATTTTATATTTTACATTAGGTTTTAACTGCGACTAAAGTCTTAAAATCGACAAACCGGTCATTAAACGGTAAAAACCCCCCTTTATAATAATAATATTACTTATATATATATTTGTATTTTTAATAAAAGTAAACTAATATAGCGTTGAGCTTTGTTTAAAGATTTCCCTGTGGAACGAACCGGACTTACTAAAAACTACACTACTGTACGATTAGGTACACTGCCTATAAGTGTGGTAGCAAGGTTTAAGTATATCCATTCTATAAATAAATAAATATCTTGTGTAAAATTGTATCGTATTTAATAGTGTTTTCTGCTAAAATCAAAAACTTTATATACACCTCCCTATTTTAGCGCGAGTCGCGGAGTTTGAAGTGCAAAACCTCCGCGAGTCGCGGAGAGGTCGGATTACAGAAAAAAAATAAAGAGCTGCAACAGCTCAGTTTCATACTCCTCAACTCAAACAACCTGCGAAAACTGCACCCGAAAAACACGAAAAAAAACCCCAAAAATCCCAATTTTTAACCGTTAATCACCAAATTTTTTGCTAAAATCATGTTGAGAAGGATGCTATCTAAGAATTACTCAAGAAAAACGGTGAATTTCTACACCTAAACACCATTTAATTCGAAATTTGGTGTTCTTGAGCAAATTTCTCCCCAATTTGATTTTGATGCTTTTTAGTGTAATTAAGCTTAAATTGTTTATGTATTATGCTTGTATAACCTAGATTGATGCTGTTTAACATGATTAGAAGCCTTAAACTTCAAATTTTGAGTAATCTAGGGTTTGTGTTCTTGAGCAATTTGGGGCTTTTTGATATAAACAGGTTATGGCCGATTTTTGTCATGAATTGTTGCTAAATTGAGTAGTGTAACATGTCTAGGTAGTTAAATGATCCAAACTTTGAGCCTAAACATGATTTTGAGAATTAAAGTGGACTTTTTCAAGTCTAAAATTCATGAACTTGATTTTTGAAAGATAATGCCATTTGAGACTTGTTTGATTGTTAGTAATGATTATTTTGACATGTTATTTGAGTTGAATGCTTATGAACTTGGCGAAAATTTTCGTATATGCTTATTTGAAAAAGTGTAGATTTGATAAAAATGTGAAAATAAGCTTAAGTTTGATATAAATTGATAATGTCATTGTAATTATTTTGATTGATGATTTTGCTGACACTAATGCATATTTGGATGCACAAAAATTGTGTTTGATGTGTTTTGCAGAATGAAAGGGGTGAATCTTCATCCCAAGCCCGCAATGCTCCTGCTGAGAATTTGGAACAACAGGAGGTGGATAACTACTACAAGCAGGATGTACCTCATCCAGTCATGACCTTTTCCGATATGCACTTGGAAGAGTTGCACCCGAACCTGAGATTTGACAGACTTTGGATAGATTATCCAAAATATTAAAGGGGTTTGCATACTCTTCATTCTAAGGTTGTTGAGGTACCGAGGGTCATAGAATGGGGACCCTTAGAAGCTGTAGAATTGGCCGGGCCAATTAGGGAATTACTTGTACAGAGGTATGGTAATTCTTCTTTTAATGACTGGATATGTTTATTTACCATACGCAGACCTGTATATAAAGTATGGTGTGAAGAATTGTTATGTAGTGTAGAGTTGAATGATCGGGTAGCTAGTTTAACCGATCGTTCTTTTATTAGATTTTTGTTAGGCGGTTCGATGCGCCACATGTCTTTACTGGACATGGCTCAGGCTTTACGTATATATACGCCTGAGGAGTTAGCGTCTGCCGATTGTAGAGGATTGATACTAAACGGTAGAAAGATAGATGAGAATTTTGATACACACGGTGTGTGGAGTCAAATGACAAGCCATCACCGTTTCAAAGGGGGAAATTACTCTTATTTGGATATAGATAGAGCCGAATTAAGAGTGATACATAGGTTTTTAGCTAATTCGATTACACAAAGGGGTAAAAACAAAGAAAAGGTAAATGAACAAGATTTGTTTTACCATATGTGTATTCGAGACCCACAGAGCGCTGTAAGTATACCATATTGTGTGGGTTATTATTTATCAGCTATGGTTCGGGGGATGCGTCCACATAGCATAATAGGAGGTGGTATTTTTATTACTTTGATTGGTGAATATCTCGGTGTGGATATAAGTCGGGGGGGATTATTACTAGAAGAGCCGGAACCCCGCGATACTATAGGTTTAAATGTATACCATGGTGCGAAAGTTTTGAAGAGGCGAAATAACGCCGCAGTACGATACCATGGTAGACATCCACAGGTGGAGAGAAACCAGCAGCAAGGTAATGTAGGAGGGGGGAATGAGATGCAAGAAATGCATAGGTTTATAGCTTCTCAGGAATACGAAAATGCTAGACAGAGAGCATTTGAAGATTGGCAAGTTCATCAGAACCAGATCATAGCTCATTGCCAACATATAGGTAGAAACTATATTCCTACACCGAAACCCATCTTCCCTCCTTGGTCTATAGAGATGCAGCCACCATATCCTACGTATGACCCTGCCGAAGCATTCTATAGCACTTATGGTTATGCCTGGAACCCCTATTGGTACCAATATCATCCTTAGTTTACTTATTATTATTTTTTTTTATTTTGTAATTTGTAATTATTGATACATTTAATATTTTTGTTAATATTGTAATCATTTTTATAATTATCTAACTTTTATTCTTAGATTTTAATAATTTTTGAATGTGGGGTAATATACCAAACTTCAAAAATATGTATATATGTTTGCAGTTTATCTTATGTAAACAACAGGGTAAAACAACGCATTTTCAAAGACTGGCATTAAGTTCAGCAAAAGCAACTAATTTTGACGACAAGATGCAAAATATATGTGAAATAACAACAAGACGGAATGAACAAATGATGTGCACCATTTATCATTCAGCAAACAAACGCCAATATATTTGGAAACTTTGGTAAAAATTTAATCATTTTCACACAAATCACCCTCAATAATTTAAATTGTTACTGATTTCTTGCAAATGAGGGCATTGCAAGATCTTAAGTGTGGGAAGGGGTTAAATTCTTTCGGATTTTAAAATTTTTTACTTTATACATTTGGTTACCATTAAAAATACTAGTAAAGCAGTAGTTGTATTAGAATCTAGTGCTCTCTGATAATAAAGAACAGCCCTAGTCTTATATACTGACTACCCAATTCTAGTAAAATTTTTCAAAATTTTCAATTAAATGAATTCAAAATCATGTTTATACATATTTATGAACGATAAAACTAGGTTTTAACACCGAAATTATTGTTACCTCGGAAAGGACATAAATTAAGAAACAAACTAAAATGTTAAAATTCATTTAAAATGGAATAGAGGACGATAAAAAGGAAAATAAAAGCCAAGTGTGGAAAAATTTACCAAGTTATCTTAAACATATGTCACATATATCTGTAACAAATAACTGAAAATACTTTTGCTTTGGACTAAACTAAACTGTTTTACCCGATGAAAGAAAAGAAGAGATGGATCTACACGATGAATCAATTCCATCATTAAAAGGAAGTAAAGTCTTCCTAAAAAGACACGCGCTTCTTGATTTAGGTCCTGAAGTTGTCGTCCAGACCAGCTGTAGGTTGACGAAAAATCTAGAAAAGTCATCACTAAAATCAGCAGGAAATCCACGGACCTCAGCATTAAACAGGGTCGCCAAGTGGTCAGATTTATCCTAACCATGAGAAGGATTTATCTCGTACAATGGGGGGGGCACCATGCAAATTAGCTGGATAAGACTAATGAATCAGATCCCCAGAAAGGATAATCTCCTTAAAGATTAAAAAATCAGCTTTTAAGACTGATATTACTCAATCCTAGAGATTGACCTTAAAGATTGAGAATTACAAACTCATGGAATTCGATGATATCTAAACTCGAGCTTAAACGAGAAAATATTTTGATCAAAATTATAAACCGATTTGTTTTCTGAAAACCCTATTTTCAATGCGTTCATTACCATTGAACGTAAAATCCTAGGAATTCACCTGGAATTCATTAGGTCACCTGAACTAAATCGGGTGTCAACCGTAAGAACGGTGGTTGCATAGCATGGTCAAAGACAGGACCTTGTGCCATACTGAAAAATTATAAGGGTGAGCTTTACTATTGCTCCTACCAAGGATAGTAATTGCGTCCGACACGTTATAGACCATAATCAAAAGCATGTCACGGGACATTGCCTTAACAGTTGCTTGTTCAACGCTTTCCTTTACAACCGGACGGTAGTTTGCCGAAAGGTAATATACGGAACAAGTAAACTGGACGTGTTGCTTTCCAAATACAAGGTTAGCAAGTGGGTGACACAAAACAGCAAGTTTTGAGCTAAAATTTTCAATTCTGAACCCCACCAAACCCACAAAAATATTTTGCAAACACCGGTAAAGGGTTATTCCGGAAAACTTATCTAGGGTAAAAACTAGATTTCAAAAGATCAAATGTTTTCATAAAGATCCAATTTCCTTAATGGATCTAAATTTTTATAGTCATGTGGGACTGTAAACCATATCGTTACTACCATTGTTTATACCGCCGTATAGAAATCACTGATGTACAAAGTGTGAAGAATAAAGAAGTGATTCTAGTATTTCAAGACGATATTGCTTGAGGACAAGCAACGCTCAAGTGTGGGAATATTTGATAATGCTAAAAACGAACATATATTTCATAGCATTATTCCTCAAGAAAGACAAGCTTTTAGTTGCAATTGTTCTATTTACAAGTGATATTCGTTTAAATAATAAAAGGTGAAGACAAAAGACAGATTCGACGAATTGAAGACGCAAAGGTCCAAAACGCTCAAAAGTACAAGATACAATTAAAAAGGTTCAATTTATTGATAAGGAACGTCTAAAAATGACAAGAGTACAAGTTACGAAACGCAAAGTACAAAATATCTCAGCGTACGCAAGGACGTTCGAAAATCCGAAACCGGGACCAGAGTCAACTCTTAACGCTCGACGCAACGGACTAAAAATTACAAGTTAACTATGCATATAAATATAATATAATATATAATTAATTATATTAATTATATATATATTATATATATATATTATAAAACCGTCGGCAGAGAAACTCCAAGGGTGTGAGCTGTAAATACATTCTCCGCGACTCGCGGAGTTTGAAGAGGATTTTGCCGCGAGTCGCGGAGCCCCAAAAATCAACTCTGGCTATAAAGCAAACCGAATTCTGATCATTTTTCATATTCTAAATCTCTCATCTCTCTATCTATACGATATATATATATATATATATATATATATATATATATATATATATATATATATATATATAATTTATATTTTAATTTTAATTTTAATTATAATTCTAATAATAAGGGTATGTTAGCGAATGTTGTAAGGGTGTAAGTCGAAATTCTGTCCGTGTAACGCTACGCTATTTTTAATCATTGTAAGTTATGTTCAACCTTTTTATATTAATGTCTCGTAGCTAAGTTATTATTATGCTTATTTAATCCGAAGTAATCATGATGTTGGGCTAATTACTAAAATTGGGTAATTGGGCTTTGTACCATAATTGGGGTTTGGACAAAAGAACGACACTTGTGGAAATTAGACTATGGGCTATTAATGGGCTTTATATTTGTTTAACTAAATGAAAGTTTGTTAATGTTAATATAAAGATTTACAATTGGGCGTCCCTATAAATTACCATATACACTCAATCGGACACGATGGGCGGGGTAATTATATGTACGAATAATCGTTCATTTAACCGGACACGGGAATGGATTAATAGCCACTAGAATAATTAAAACAGGGGTGAAATTACATTCAAGGGTAATTGGTGTAATTGTTAACAAAGTAGTAAAACCTTGGTTTACACGCAGTCGATAACCTGGTGTATTCATTAAACAAAGTATTAAAACCTTGTTACAATTCGAATCCCCAATTAGTTGAAATATTTAACTTCGGGTATAAGAATAATTTGATGAGGACACTCGCACTTTATATTTATGACTGATGGACTGTTATGGACAAAAACCAGACGGACATATTAAATAATCCAGGACAAAGGACAATTAACCCATGGGCATAAAACTAAAATCAACACGTCAAACATCATGATTACGGAAGTTTAAATAAGCATAATTCTTTTATTTCATATTTAATTTCCTTTATTTTATATTTAATTGCACTTCTAATTATCGCACTTTTATTTATTGTTATTTAATCGCACTTTTAATTATCGTAATTTTTAATTATCGTAAGTTTATTTTATCGCACTTTTATTATTCGCAATTTCATTATCGTTATTTACTTTACGCTTTAATTTAAGTCTTGTATTTATTTTATATTTTACATTAGGTTTTAACTGCGACTAAAGTCTTAAAATCGACAAACCGGTCATTAAACGGTAAAAACCCCCCTTTATAATAATAATATTACTTATATATATATTTGTATTTTTAATAAAAGTAAACTAATATAGCGTTGAGCTTTGTTTAAAGATTTCCCTGTGGAACGAACCGGACTTACTAAAAACTACACTACTGTACGATTAGGTACACTGCCTATAAGTGTTGTAGCAAGGTTTAAGTATATCCATTCTATAAATAAATAAATATCTTGTGTAAAATTGTAGCATATTTAATAGTATTTCCTGCTAAAATTAATAACTATTTTATATACACCTCGCATAACATCAAGTATTTTTGGCGCCGTGTAACTTGATGATGTAGCGTGAGGGTACGAAATAGTATTATTTTTACTAGGAAATACTACAAAATATGACACAAGTTTTATTAATGACCGTTTAATGATGATGTAGCGTGAGGGTACGAAGTAGTAATATTATTATAAAAGGGGGGTTTTTACCGTTTAATGACCGGTTTGTCGATTTTATATTTTTAAGCGTAAAGATAAATGACAATAATTAAAGTGCGTAAAATAAATAAATGACGATAAATAAAATAACAATAAATAAAATTGCGATAGAATATGAAATAAAAGGATTATGCTTATTTAAACTTCCGTAATCATGATGTTTGACGTTTTGATTTTAATTAATTGTTACTCGGGTTAATTGTCCTTTGTCATGGTTTATTTGATACCTATCTGGTTTTTATCCATAATAGTCCATCGGTCATAAATATAAAGTGCGAGTGTCCTCGTCAAATTACCCTTATACCCGAAGTCAAATATTCCAACTAATTAAGGATTTAAACTGTGACGCAGTTATCACTTCTGTCAACAATTACACCAGTTATCACTGTATGTAATCTACCCCTGTTTTGATTAGATATGAATATTAATTTACCCACTTGATCAGTTTGAATAATCAATTACCCAACCCGAATAATTAATTAAATGATTATAATAGATTCCATATGAACGTCACTAAATAGGACAACCATAATCATTATTAATTATTAGGATAATTAATTTGAAGATAGGTTCGACAGACTCCAATGAGTTGTCACTCAATTAGACAATACCCCCCATCTATTAATAGTCAATAGTCCAATTTCCACAAGTGTCGGTCTTTTGCCCAAACCTTAATTATGGTACAAAGCCCAATTACCCAATTTTAGTAATTAGCCCAACATCATGATTACTTCGTTTTAAATAAGCATAATAATAACTTAGCTACGAGACATTAATATAAAAAGGTTGAACATAACTTACAATGATTAAAAATAGCGTAGCGTTACACGGACAGAATTTCGACTTACACGCTCAAACGATCTCTATCATAAATCTTATTATTATCATAATTTAAAATTAAAATTAAGATTATTGTTATATCTTATTACATTAACATTATGATAGAGATTTTTAGATATTGATATTGATAATAGATTTTTAGGATAGAAAAAGGGATCGATATATAGATAAAAAAAAAATGATAGAAAAAGGGTTGTGTTTAATTGATCGTAATACGTTGCCTTATATAGGCAAAATGTTAAATTGAATTTTCGCTTACGACCCCTGAACTATGCTCAA
Organism: Rutidosis leptorrhynchoides; assembly: GCF_046630445.1. Classification (NCBI taxonomy): domain Eukaryota; kingdom Viridiplantae; phylum Streptophyta; class Magnoliopsida; order Asterales; family Asteraceae; genus Rutidosis; species Rutidosis leptorrhynchoides. Next base: position 629,634,751 of record NC_092333.1, read on the forward strand.
TTAACAACTTTTTATTATTTAATATTATTCTTATTATGAATTATTTAAATATTATATTTTATTCTTGTGCATAGTTGACTCGTAATTTTTACACCGTTGCGTCGAGCGTTGAGAGTTGACTCATGTCCCGGTTCCGGATTTTCGAACGTCCTTGCGTATTATTTTATATCGTGTACTTTGCGTTTTGTAACTTGTACTCTTGTCATTTTTAGACATTCTTCATCAATAATTTGAACCTTTTTAATTGTATCTTGTACATTTGAGCTTTTTGGACGTTTTGGTCTTTCAAATCTTTGTTTTTGTCTTTAAATCTTCATTTTCGAGCGATTTACGTCTTTCGTCTTCGCACTTATTTATTTAACTATTACAACTAAAAATAAGGAAATTACATTTAAAAACTTTACATATTGGAACGATATTGCTACTAAATATATGTTCATTTGGAGCACTATCAAATATCCCCACACTTGAGCGTTGCTTGTCCTCAAGCAATACAGAACTTGAAATAAAAACATACATGAATCACTTTTTTATTCATCACACTTTGTACATCAGTGATTTTGATATAGCAGTATAAACAATGACAGTAATGATGGTTAAAGGTGGGTGTGTCATCCACAGTTGCCTCGGGTTTAGGTCAACGACACTTGCAATCAAATAGCCGATTTACTTTCGGTTTCCAAAGCAAAGTGCACATTTGAAAGGTGGTTTACAGTCCCACATGACTATTAAAATGTAGATCCTTAAGGAAATTGGATCTTTATGAAAACATTTGATCTTTTTGAAAATTTAATCTAGCTTTTACCCTAGATAAGTTTTCCGGAATAACCCTTCACCGGTGTTTGCAAAATATTTTTGTGGGTTGTGTAGGTTTCAGATTTGAAAATTTTAGCTCAACACTTGTGGTTTTGTGTTACCCACTTGCTAACCTTGTATTAGGAAAGCAACACGTTCAGTTTACTTGTCCCGTATATTACCTTTCGGCAAACTACCGTCCGGTTGTAAAGGAAAGCGATGAACAAGAAACTGTTAAGGCAATGTCCCGTGACATGCAGATGATTATGGTCTTATTAACGTGTCGGATGCTAGAACTATCCTTGGTAGGAGCGATAGTAAAGATCATCCTATAATTTTTTGGTCTGGCACAAGGTCCTGTCTCCGACCATGCTATGCAACCACCGTTCTTACGGTTGACACCCGATTTGGTTCAGGTGACCTAATGAATTCCAGGTGAATTTCTTAGGATTTTACGTTCAATGGTAATGAACGCATTGAAAATGGGTTTTCAGAAAACAAATCGGTTTGTATTTTTGATCAAAATATTTTCTCGTTCAAGCTCGAGTTTAGATATCATTGAATTCCATGAGTTTGTAATTCTCAATCTTTAAAGTCAATCTCAAGGATTGAGTAATATCAGGCTTAAAAGCTGATTTTTGATCTTTTAAGGAGATTATCCTTTCTGGGGATCTGATTCATTAGTCTTATCCAGCTAATTTGCACGGTGCCTCCCCATTGTACGAGATAAATCCTTCTCATGGTTAGGATAAATCTGACCACATGGCGACCCTGTTTGATGCTGAGGTCCGTGGATTTCCTGCTGATTTTAGAGATGACTTTTCTAGATTTTTCGTCAACCTACAGCTGGTCTGGACGACAACTTCATGACCTAAATCAAGAAGCGCGTGTCTTTTTCGGAAGACTTTACTTCCTTTTAATGATGGAATTGATTCATCGTGTAGATCCATCTTTCTTTAAAATATATTACAGTAAACCGGGTAAAACTGATTAGTATCGTCCAAAGCAAAAGTACCTGCAATAATCTTGTACAAAAATATGTGATATATGTTTTAAATTGAATAACTTGGTACATTCTTCCCACACTTAGTTTCTTTCTTTGCCTTTTTATTTTCTTCTATTTTATTTTAAATGAATTCAAGCGTTTTAGGGTGTTTCTCAATTTATGTCCTTTTCGAGGTAACGATAATTTCGGTATTATCACCTAGTTTTCATCGTTCATAAATATGTATAAACATGATTTTGAGTTCATTTAATTGAAAATTTTTCAAATTTTCACAAAATTTGGCAAATAAACTAAGTGTAAACCCGAGAGAATTTATAACCCTTCCCCACACTTGAGATCATGCAATGCCCTCATTTGCATGAAATCAGACTATAATTATAAATTCATGAGGGTGATTAGTGTAGAAAAGTGATTAAAAATACCCAGTTTGTAAGCATATTATTTTACATCACATTTGATATTTTGCTTCTTGTCGTCAAAATCAGTAGCTATTGCTGAACTTAATGTTAGTCTTTGAAAGTGCGTTGTTCTACCCTGTTTTGTACATAATATAAAATACAAACATATATATACATATTTTTGAAGTTGGGTATATTACCCCACGTTCAAAAATTTATAAAGTCTAATATCTTTTTGGCATACTTTAGATCAATAAAATTAAAAATAATGATAACAAAATTTGCCGTTCCACCCTCGGGTAAAGCAATTTCGGTTCAACGACCTAGTCTTCAACTTACGACGAATTTTAGAAATCAATTTTTTAAACTTAATGAAATAAAGTAAATTTTGTTTTTAAAATCACACAAAACTTAAATTTAAAAGGCATATTAATTAAAACCTAAAAAATAAAAATTCAGAATGGTGGGAGAAAACTAGTTCTTTAGTGTCTCCTAGCGGAAAAGACCAATCGGATTCCATTTTCGGAACTACACGAGAACAGAACAATTAACTCTAGACAGCATTTTCTTTTTAGAACATTTAAATCTCCCCACACTTAGGTAGCTGTGGTGTCGAAATTGTGATTAACTTCATCGTCAATTTCTCTTGGTCCATAATCAACTTGCATATCCGTGACTTTTTCTTTAAGCCATTGGTCAGATTTCTGTGTAATATCCACAATTTCAACTAGTTTCTCCTTTTCTTTAGGTGATAGATTGGATACTAACCGGTTACATAACTTAAAGTTCCCCTTGGTTCTAGCATCGCGAATCCGTTTAATAAGTTTCTTCATTGAACTATTAATAACGGGATCATTTAATTTCGTATCAACAACGGGGTTCTTTGTTATCATGTCATCATTAGGTGTTACTTCATTTTCCCCACACTTAGGCGTTTCATTATTGCTAAGTATTACCGTTGGAGTTGGTAAAAGCACATGGTTCTTACCAATTGTTTTTACTGGTTCAACGGTTTTGGCTGGTGGAGATTTAGACTTTCGAATCATAAAGGTGATCGATTTGTCACCACTTTTAAGTGTCATTCTTCCATTTCCTACATCAAATAACGCCTTGGTGGACGCTAAGAATGGCCGACCTAAAATTAGAGGAATGTTTGGGTCCTCTTCTATGTCAATGACAATAAATTCGACTAGAAAGGTTAAATTGCCTACTTGAACGGGTAGGTTGTCAGCAATTCCAACTGGGTGCTTAATGGTTTGATCAAAGAGTCGAACACTCATATCCGTTGGACTTAACTTACCTACACCTAATCTCTTATATAAGGAAAGAGGCATAACACTTACACTTGCACCTAAATATGCTAGTGCATCATACATGACACAATCACTAAGTAGACAAGGAACAATAAATTCACCCGGATCACCTACCCTAGGTGGAGGTTTTGGTGGAACTGTCTTCACCGGGTTTATATTTACGGCTTTTGTTTCTTGCACTTTCTTATTCTTTTTCTTCTTCTTCTTTCCAGAGGTATCACAATCTTTATTACCTATCACTTGCTCATACTCAACTCCTTTTCTTGGAAACGGGATGGGTGGTTTGTATGGTGCCACCACTGGCTTTACATACTCGGGTGGTGGTGGTGTAACTTCTTCATTGTTACTCTCATCTAAAACCTTCCCATCTTCTGGTGCTGGTTTTTCAGAATTCGTTGAAACCATATTAACATTCTCATTACGAGGATTTACTTCAGTATTACTCGGTAGCTTTCCTTGTTCCCTCTCACTCATCATGCTAGCAAGAGTACCTACGTGTTTTTCTAGATTCAAAATGGAAGCTTGTTAAGTTCTTAATGACTGATCAAATCTCTCGTTCGTTTGGGTTTGAGTTTCAATAAATTGTGTTTGAGATTCAACTAGCTTGAATACCACGTCTTCCATATTTGACTTTTTCTCTTCGGTTTGTTGTTGTGGTTTATATAAGCCAGGTCTTTGTTGATTGAAAGTGTTGTTTTGAGTTGGTTGGTTATTCGGACCTTGTTGGTTATACCAGTTATTTTCGGGTCCTTTTGGATTGTAAAGAATGTTTTGATTTCGATTGAAGTTTAGCTTTGGCGGTTGATAATTATTTTGATAATTATTTCCAGGCCTTTGGTTCATATAGGAAACATTCTCTCGTTGTTCCAATGTTGGTTCAATGTGACAATCTTTCAATAAGTGTGGTCCACCGCATAGCTCACAACTGATTCGTATTGCGTGAATATCTTTATTCATCTTTTCCATTCGTCTTTCGAAAGCATCTATTTTTGCTGAAACGGAATCAAAGTCATGGCTAGAATCGGCTCTAGCCACTTTAGATGAACGAAAAATATCTTTTTCTTGGTGCCACTCATGCGAGTGGGAGGCTGTGTTATCAATAATTTTGTAAGCTTCAGTTGCGGTTTTCTTCATAATGGAACCACCAGCTGTTATGTCGATGTCTTTTCGTGTAGCAACGTTGACACCTTGGTAGAATATTTGTACTATTTGGTAAGTGTCTAAACCGTGTTGAGGACATCCTCTCAACATCCTTCCGAATCTTGTCCACGCCTCATATAATGTTTCATTTGGCTTTTGTGCGAACGTAACAATTTCTCCTTGAAGTCTCACGGCTTTAGATGCCGGAAAGAATTGTTTAAGAAATTTTTCAACTAAAACATCCCATGTGTCAATCTCCCCTTCAGGTAACGATTCTAACCAATCTTTGGCTTCTCCCTTTAAAGTCCAGGGAAACAACATGAGATAGATCTGCTCATCTTCCACTTCTCGGATTTTGAATAGTGTACAAATTCTTTTAAACGTACGAAGGTGTTCGTTAGGATCTTCATTCGGTGCACCACTGAATTGGCTTTGGTTAGTTACCATGTGTAGAATTTGTCCTTTGATTTCATAATCTGGCGCATTAACTTCTGACTTAATAATGGCGTGACCTTGGCCCGTGCGTGTGGCTCTCATTCGATCTTCCATACTTAGAGGTTCCGTTACTTCCATAATTGAATTCGTTGAATCGGTATCACTAGATGATTCTGATTTAATGGTTCGTTCCTCAACAATCTCTGTTTGAATGATTGGTGGCTCCGGAGGAAAGTTTAGTGGTTCAGGATCTACGAACCGTTCCTGAATATTCTCTGGATTCTCAATTGTGAGGTTGGGTTCAAAAAATGGATTATCGGAAATTTGAACTGAAGTACTTGGTCGACTGGATGACGATTCTAAAGAAAAATCAACGGCGGTTATATTTGCTAAATGTCTTGATCTAGTTACAGGTGGTGAACGTCTTGCTCGGTGCATTCACTGAATATCCTATTAGTTTTTAAAAAGAAAGAAAAATTATAATAAGTTATCCAATCAATAGACTTTTCTGATTTTGCCCACGTTTCGAATAGCCAAAAGATGCAGCAGAGGGGCAGGATTCGTTTGGTCTCAATATAATTGAGTACTGTTTGGCTCCAATAACCCGGTCCACGTACAAATCCAACTATTACTACGAACCAGAAAATTTTGATGTCTATCAATTTAACCACTTAAAATAAATTTTCGTAATTTTAAGAAATTTAGAGAAGAAGTAGAAAAAATTCTAAGTCCTAAAAACTAGAATGGCGAGAAATAAGAAAGAAATAGATTGCGCGTCGAAAAATGTCGAAAAATAAAAGGTCGAAAAATAGGCGTCGAAAAATAAAAATAAGAAAGTAGCGCGAAAAACGGCGTCGCAAAATTCTAAAGCACCTAAATCTTAGTCTAAGGAATAAGCACTTAAGGGATTTTACGGCAAAGCCTAAAAATTTATAGAAATAAAAATAACTATGGCAAAACTAAACTTAATACTAAAAATTGTAACTATAGTCTAAAAATATAAAGGTAATAAAACTTAAAAAAAAAATTATAATTTATTAATTTTATAAACACCTCCCTATGAACATATATTGTAATTATTTGATAGTGCTCCAAATGAACATATATTTAGTAGCAATATCGTTCCAATATGTAAAGTTTTTAAATGTAATTTCCTTATTTTTAGTTGTAATAGTTAAATAAATAAGTGCGAAGACGAAAGACGCAAATCGCTCGAAAATGAAGATTTAAAGACAAAAACAAAGATTTGAAAGACCAAAACGTCCAAAAAGCTCAAATGTACAAGATACAATTAAAAAGGTTCAAATTATTGATGAAGAACGTCTAAAAATGACAAGAGTACAAGTTACAAAACGCAAAGTACACGATATAAAATAATACGCAAGGACGTTCGAAAATCCGGAACCGGGACATGAGTCAACTCTCAACGCTCGACGCAACGGTGTAAAAATTACGAGTCAACTATGCACAAGAATAAAATATAATATTTAAATAATTCATAATAAGAATAATATTAAATAATAAAAAGTTGTTAATTGAGCATAGTTCAGGGGTCGTAAGCGAAAATTCAATTTAACATTTTGCCTATATAAGGCAACGTATTACGATCAATTAAACACAACCCTTTTTCTATCATTTTTTTTTATCTATATATCGATCCCTTTTTCTATCCTAAAAATCTATTATCAATATCAATATCTAAAAATCTCTATCATAATGTTAATGTAATAAGATATAACAATAATCTTAATTTTAATTTTAAATTATGATAATAATAAGATTTATGATAGAGATCGTTTGAGCGTGTAAGTCGAAATTCTGTCCGTGTAACGCTACGCTATTTTTAATCATTGTAAGTTATGTTCAACCTTTTTATATTAATGTCTCGTAGCTAAGTTATTATTATGCTTATTTAAAACGAAGTAATCATGATGTTGGGCTAATTACTAAAATTGGGTAATTGGGCTTTGTACCATAATTAAGGTTTGGGCAAAAGACCGACACTTGTGGAAATTGGACTATTGACTATTAATAGATGGGGGGTATTGTCTAATTGAGTGACAACTCATTGGAGTCTGTCGAACCTATCTTCAAATTAATTATCCTAATAATTAATAATGATTATGGTTGTCCTATTTAGTGACGTTCATATGAAATCTATTATAATCATTTAATTAATTATTCGGGTTGGGTAATTGATTATTCAAACTGATCAAGTGGGTAAATTAATATTCATATCTAATCAAAACAGGGGTAGATTACATACAGTGATAACTGGTGTAATTGTTGACAGAAGTGATAACTGCGTCACAGTTTAAATCCTTAATTAGTTGGAATATTTGACTTCGGGTATAAGGGTAATTTGACGAGGACACTCGCACTTTATATTTATGACCGATGGACTATTATGGATAAAAACCAGATAGGTATCAAATAAACCATGACAAAGGACAATTAACCCGAGTAACAATTAATTAAAATCAAAACGTCAAACATCATGATTACGGAAGTTTAAATAAGCATAATCCTTTTATTTCATATTCTATCGCAATTTTATTTATTGTTATTTTATTTATCGTCATTTATTTATTTTACGCACTTTAATTATTGTCATTTATCTTTACGCTTAAAAATATAAAATCGACAAACCGGTCATTAAACGGTAAAAACCCCCCTTTTATAATAACATTACTACTTATATATATATATATATATTTACATAAATATAGTTTTATAAAAATATAGTACGTAATCACTAGCTCCCTGTGGAACGAACCGGACTTACTAAAAACTACACTACTCTACGATTAGGTACACTGCCTATAGTGTTGTAGCAAAGTTTAGGTATATCCCATCCGTAAATTAATAAAACTTGTGTCATATTTTGTAGTATTTCCTAGTAAAAATAATACTATTTCGTACCCTCACGCTACATCATCAAGTTTTTGACAAAAATACTTGATGTTATGCGAGGTGTATATAAAATAGTTATTAATTTTAGCAGGAAATACTATTAAATACGATACAATTTTACACAAGATATTTATTTATTTATAGAATGGATATACTTAAACCTTGCTACAACACTTATAGGCAGTGTACCTAATCGTACAGTAGTGTAGTTTTTAGTAAGTCCGGTTCGTTCCACAGGGAAATCTTTTAAACAAAGCTCAACGCTATATTAGTTTACTTTTATTAAAAATACAAATATATATATAAGTAATATTATTATTATAAAGGGGGGTTTTTACCGTTTAATGACCGGTTTGTCGATTTTAAGACTTTAGTCGCAGTTAAAACCTAATGTAAAATATAAAATAAATACAAGACTTAAATTAAAGCGTAAAGTAAATAACGATAATGAAATTGCGAATAATAAAAGTGCGATAAAATAAACTTACGATAATTAAAAAGTACGATAATTAAAAGTGCGATTAAATAACAATAAATAAAAGTGCGATAATTAGAAGTGCAATTAAATATAAAATAAAGGAAATTAAATATGAAATAAAAGAATTATGCTTATTTAAACTTCCGTAATCATGATGTTTGACGTGTTGATTTTAGTTTTATGCCCATGGGTTAATTGTCCTTTGTCCTGGATTATTTAATATGTCCGTCTGGTTTTTGTCCATAACAGTCCATCAGTCATAAATATAAAGTGCGAGTGTCCTCATCAAATTATTCTTATACCCGAAGTTAAATATTCCAACTAATTGGGGATTCGAATTGTAACAAGGTTTTAATACTTTGTTTAATGAATACACCAGGTTATCGACTGCGTGTAAACCAAGGTTTTACTACTTTGTTAACAATTACACCAATTACCCTTGAATGTAATTTCACCCCTGTTTTAATTATTCTAGTGGCTATTAATCCATTCCCGTGTCCGGTTAAATGAACGATTATTCGTACATATAATTACCCCGCCCATCGTGTCCGATTGAGTGTATATGGTAATTTATAGGGACGCCCAATTGTAAATCTTTATATTAACATTAACAAACTTTCATTTAGTTAAACCAATATAAAGCCCATTAATAGCCCATAGTCTAATTTCCACAAGTGTCGTTCTTTTGTCCAAACCCCAATTATGGTACAAAGCCCAATTACCCAATTTTAGTAATTAGCCCAACATCATGATTACTTCGGATTAAATAAGCATAATAATAACTTAGCTACGAGACATTAATATAAAAAGGTTGAACATAACTTACAATGATTAAAAATAGCGTAGCGTTACACGGACAGAATTTCGACTTACACCCTTACAACATTCGCTAACATACCCTTATTATTAGAATTATAATTAAAATTAAAATTAAAATATAAATTATATATATATATATATATATATATATCATATAGATAGAGAGATGAGAGAAATAGAATATGAAAAATGATCAGAATTCGGTTTGCTTTATAGCCAGAGTTGATTTTTGGGGCTCCGCGACTCGCGGCAAAATCCTCTTCAAACTCCGCGAGTCGCGGAGAATGTATTTACAGCTCACACCCTTGGAGTTTCTCTGCCGACGGTTTTATAATATATATATATAATATATATATAATTAATATAATTAATTATATATTATATTATATTTATATGCATAGTTAACTTGTAATTTTTAGTCCGTTGCGTCGAGCGTTAAGAGTTGACTCTGGTCCCGGTTCCGGATTTTCGAACGTCCTTGCGTACGCTGAGATATTTTGTACTTTGCGTTTCGTAACTTGTACTCTTGTCATTTTTAGACGTTCCTTATCAATAAATTGAACCTTTTTAATTGTATCTTGTACTTTTGAGCTTTTTGGACCTTTGCGTCTTCAATTCGTCGAATCTGTCTTTTGTCTTCACCTTTTATTATTTAAACGAATATCACTTGTAAATAGAACAATTGCAACTAAAAGCTTGTCTTTCTTGAGGAATAATGCTATAAAATATATGTTCGTTTTTAGCATTATCAAATATTCCCACACTTGAGCGTTGCTTGTCCTCAAGCAATATCGTCTTGAAATACTAGAATCACTTCTTTATTCTTCACACTTTGTACATCAGTGATTTCTATACGGCGGTATAAACAATGGTAGTAACGATATGGTTTACAGTCCCATATGACTATAAAAATTTAGATCCATTAAGAAAATTGGATCTTTATGAAAACATTTGATCTTTTGAAAATTAAATCTAGTTTTTACCCTAGATAAGTTTTCCGGGATAACCCTTTACCGGTGTTTGCAAAATATTTTTGTGGGTTTGGTGGGTTTCAGATTTGAAAATTTTAGCTCAAAACTTGCGGTTTTGTGTCACCCACTTGCTAACCTTGTATTTGGAAAGCAACACGTCCAGTTTACTTGTCCCGTATATTACCTTTCGGTAAACTACCGTCCGGTTGAAAGGAAAGCGTTGAACAAGCAACTGTTAAGGCAATGTCCCGTGACATGCTTTTGATTATGGTCTATAACGTGTCGGACGCAATTACTATCCTTGGTAGGAGCAATAGTAAAGCTCACCCTTATAATTTTTCGGTATGGCACAAGGTCCTGTCTTTGACCACTATGCAACCACCGTTCTTACGGTTGACACCCGATTTAGTTCAGGTGACCTAATGAATTCCAGGTGAATTCCTAGGATTTTACGTTCAATGGTAATGAACGCATTGAAAATAGGGTTTTCAGAAAACAAATCGGTTTATAATTTTGATCAAAATATTTTCTCGTTTAAGCTCGAGTTTAGATATCATCGAATTCCATGAGTTTGTAATTCTCAATCTTTAAGGTCAATCTCTAGGATTGAGTAATATCAGTCTTAAAAGCTGATTTTTGATCTTTTAAGGAGATTATCCTTTCTGGGGATCTGATTCATTAGTCTTATCCAGCTAATTTGCACGGTGCCTCCCCATTGTACGAGATAAATCCTTCTCATGGTTAGGATAAATCTGACCACATGGCGACCCTGTTTGATGCTGAGGTCCGTGGATTTCCTGCTGATTTTAGAGATGACTTTTCTAGATTTTTCGTCAACCTACAGCTGGTCTGGACGACAACTTCATGACCTAAATCAAGAAGCGCGTGTCTTTTTCGGAAGACTTTACTTCCTTTTAATGATGGAATTGATTCATCATGTAGATCCATCTCTTCTTTTCTTTCATCGGGTAAAACAGTTTAGTTTAGTCCAAAGCAAAAGTATTTTCAGTTATTTGTTACAGATATATGTGACATATGTTTAAGATAACTTGGTAAATTTTCCCACACTTGGCTTTTATTTTCCTTTTTATCGTCCTCTATTCCATTTTAAATGAGTTTTAACATTTTAGTTTGTTTCTTAATTTATGTCCTTTCCGAGGTAACAATAATTTCGGTGTTAAAACCTAGTTTTATCGTTCATAAATATGTATAAACATGATTTTGAATTCATTTAATTGAAAATTTTGAAAAATTTTACTAGAATTGGGTAGTCAGTATATAAGACTAGGGCTGTTCTTTATTATCAGAGAGCACTAGATTCTAATACAACTACTGCTTTACTAGTATTTTTAATGGTAACCAAGTGTATAAAGTAAAAAATTTTAAAATCCGAAAGAATTTAACCCCTTCCCACACTTAAGATCTTGCAATGCCCTCATTTGCAAGAAATCAGTAACAATTTAAATTATTGAGGGTGATTTGTGTGAAAATGATTAAATTTTTACCAAAGTTTCCAAATATATTGGCGTTTGTTTGCTGAATGATAAATGGTGCACATCATTTGTTCATTCCGTCTTGTTGTTATTTCACATATATTTTGCATCTTGTCGTCAAAATTAGTTGCTTTTGCTGAACTTAATGCCAGTCTTTAAAAATGCGTTGTTTTACCCTGTTGTGTACATAAGATAAACTGCAAACATATATACATATTTTTGAAGTTTGGTATATTACCCCACATTCAAAAATTATTAAAGTCTAATATCTTTTTGGCATACTTTAGATCAATAAAATTAAAAATAATGATAACAAAATTTGCCGTTCCACCCTCGGGTAAAGCAATTTCGGTTCAACGACCTAGTCTTCAACTTACGACGAATTTTAGAAATCAATTTTTTAAACTTAATGAAATAAAGTAAATTTTGTTTTTAAAATCACACAAAACTTAAATTTAAAAGGCATATTAATTAAAACCTAAAAAATAAAAATTCAGAATGATGGGAGAAAACTAGTTCTTTAGTGTCTCTAGCGGAAAAGACCAATCAGATTCCATTTTCGGAACTACACGAGAACAGAACAATTAACTCTAGACAGCATTTTCTTTTTAGAACATTTAAATCTCCCCACACTTAGGTAGCTGTGGTGTCGAAATTGTGATTAACTTCATCGTCAATTTCTCTTGGTCCATAATCAACTTGCATATCCGTGACTTTTTCTTTAAGCCATTGGTCAGATTTCTGTGTAATATCCACAATTTCAACTAGTTTCTCCTTTTCTTTAGGTGATAGATTGGATACTAACCGGTTACATAACTTAAAGTTCCCCTTGGTTCTAGCATCGCGAATCCGTTTAATAAGTTTCTTCATTGAACTATTAATAACGGGATCATTTAATTTCGTATCAACAACGGGGTTCTTTGTTATCATGTCATCATTAGGTGTTACTTCATTTTCCCCACACTTAGGCGTTTCATTATTGCTAAGTATTACCGTTGGAATTGGTAAAAGCACATGGTTCTTACCAATTGTTTTTACTGGTTCAACGGTTTTGGCTGGTGGAGATTTAGACTTTCGAATCATAAAGGTGATCGATTTGTCACCACTTTTAAGTGTCATTCTTCCATTTCCTACATCAAATAACGCCTTGGTGGACGCTAAGAATGGCCGACCTAAAATTAGAGGAATGTTTGGGTCCTCTTCTATGTCAATGACAATAAATTCGACTAGAAAGGTTAAATTGCCTACTTGAACGGGTAGGTTGTCAGCAATTCCAACTGGGTGCTTAATGGTTTGATCAAAGAGTCGAACACTCATATCCGTTGGACTTAACTTACCTACACCTAATCTCTTATATAAGGAAAGAGGCATAACACTTACACTTGCACCTAAATCTGCTAGTGCATCATACATGACACAATCACTAAGTAGACAAGGAACAATAAATTCACCCGGATCACCTACCCTAGGTGGAGGTTTTGGTGGAACTGTCTTCACCGGGTTTATATTTACGGCTTTTGTTTCTTGCACTTTCTTATTCTTTTTCTTCTTCTTCTTTCCAGAGGTATCACAATCTTTATTACCTATCACTTGCTCATACTCAACTCCTTTTCTTGGAAACGGGATGGGTGGTTTGTATGGTGCCACCACTGGCTTTACATACTCGGGTGGTGGTGGTGTAACTTCTTCATTGTTACTCTCATCTAAAACCTTCCCATCTTCTGGTGCTGGTTTTTCAGAATTCGTTGAAACCATATTAACATTCTCATTCCGAGGATTTACTTCAGTATTACTCGGTAGCTTTCCTTGTTCCCTCTCACTCATCATGCTAGCAAGAGTACCTACGTGTTTTTCTAGATTCAAAATGGAAGCTTGTTGAGTTCTTAATGACTGATCAAATCTCTCGTTCGTTTGGGTTTGAGTTTCAATAAATTGTGTTTGAGATTCAACTAGCTTGAATACCACGTCTTCCATATTTGACTTTTTCTCTTCGGTTTGTTGTTGTGGTTTATATAAGCCAGGTCTTTGTTGATTGAAAGTGTTGTTTTGATTTGGTTGGTTATTCGGACCTTGTTGGTTATACCAGTTATTTTCGGGTCCTTTTGGATTGTAAAGAATGTTTTGATTTCGATTGAAGTTTAGCTTTGGCGGTTGATAATTATTTTGATAATTATTTCCAGGCCTTTGGTTCATATAGGAAACATTCTCTCGTTGTTCCAATGTTGGTTCAATGTGACAATCTTTCAATAAGTGTGGTCCACCGCATAGCTCACAACTGATTCGTATTGCGTGAATATCTTTATTCATCTTTTCCATTCGTCTTTCGAAAGCATCTATTTTTGCTGAAACGGAATCAAAGTCATGGCTAGAATCGGCTCTAGCCACTTTAGATGAACGAAAAATATCTTTTTCTTGGTGCCACTCATGCGAGTGGGAGGCTGTGTTATCAATAATTTTGTAAGCTTCAGTTGCGGTTTTCTTCATAATGGAACCACCAGCTGTTATGTCGATGTCTTTTCGTGTAGCAACGTTGAAACCTTGGTAGAATATTTGTACTATTTGGTAAGTGTCTAAACCGTGTTGAGGACATCCTCTCAACATCCTTCCGAATCTTGTCCACGTCTCATATAATGTTTCATTTGGCTTTTGCGCGAACGTAACAATTTCTCCTTGAAGTCTCACGGCTTTAGATGCCGGAAAGAATTGTTTAAGAAATTTTTCAACTAAAACATCCCATGTGTCAATCGCCCCTTCAGGTAACGATTCTAACCAATCTTTGGCTTCTCCCTTTAAAGTCCAGGGAAACAACATGAGATAGATCTGCTCATCTTCCACTTCTCGGATTTTGAATAGTGTACAAATTCTTTTAAACGTACGAAGGTGTTCGTTAGGATCTTCATTCGGTGCACCACTGAATTGGCTTTGGTTAGTTACCATGTGTAGAATTTGTCCTTTGATTTCATAATCTGGCGCATTAACTTCTGACTTAATAATGGCGTGACCTTGGCCCGTGCGTGTGGCTCTCATTCGATCTTCCATACTTAGAGGTTCCGTTACTTCCATAATTGAATTCGTTGAATCGGTATCACTAGATGATTCTGATTTAATGGTTCGTTCCTCAACAATCTCTGTTTGAATGATTGGTGGCTCCGGAGGAAAGTTTAGTGGTTCAGGATCTACGAACCGTTCCTGAATATTCTCTGGATTCTCAATTGTGAGGTTGGGTTCAAAAAATGGATTATCGGAAATTTGAACTGAAGTACTTGGTCGACTGGATGACGATTCTAAAGAAAAATCAACGGCGGTTATATTTGCTAAATGTCTTGATCTAGTTACAGGTGGTGAACGTACAAAAGGTGATGAACGTCTTGCTCGGTGCATTCACTGAATATCCTATTAGTTTTTAAAAGGAAAGAAAAATTATAATAAGTTATCCAATTAATAGACTTTTCTGATTTTGCCCACGTTTCGAATAGCCAAAAGATGCAGCAGAGGGGCAGGATTCGTTTGGTCTCAATATAATTGAGGACTGTTTGGCTCCAATAACCCGGTCCACGTACAAATCCAACTATTACTACGAACCAGAAAATTTTGATGTCTATTAATTTAACCACTTAAAATAAATTTTCGTAATTTTAAGAAATTTAGATAAGAAGTAGAAAAAATTCTAAGTCCTAAAAACTAGAATAGCGAGAAATAAGAGAGAAAAAGAGTTCGTCGCAAAAGGTCGAAAAAGAAAAAAAAAATTGGTTGAAAAATAAAAGGTGACGGAAAAATAAAAGGTGACGGAAAAATAAAAGAAACTTATCAAAACTTAAAAATAGTTTACTAACCTAACCTTATTACTACAACTAACTTAAAATTATAATCGCAAGTTGAAATTACTAATTGGAATGATAATTGGTACATAGTAAAAGGTCTAAAAATATTAAAGCTTACAGGAGAAACTAAATCCCAAATGGAAATAACTTAAAAAGAAACTAAAACTTAAAAAGGCGTCGCAAAATTCTAAAGCACCTAAATCTTAGTCTAAAGAAAAAGCACTTAAGGAATTCTACGGCAAAGCCTAAAAATCTAGGAGTAAAAATAACTATAGCAAAAACTAAGTTTGAAATTAAATATGAGAGAAAAATACAAATATTACGCTACAACGATTAAAAAGGGACAAAATATAAAAATATATAAAAAGTTGTAAAAAGTACAATTTTTATAAAAAAAATATTATTTTTATATTTTTATTTAATAAAACTATTAATTTTACAATTTAATAAAAATAATTTAAACTAAAAATACAAATTAAATAAAAAGTAAAAGTTAAAATAAAACTAATAATAATAATAATAATTATTAGGGTTAAATAATAATAATAATTAATTAATACCCGTAATTAATGCTAAATTAGGGCTTTTTGTCGCCTGTCAGAAAGGCTCCGCGAGTCGCGACATTTATTGCATCAAACCCCGCGAGTCGCGGGGTTTCAGAATTCAGCTGACAGGTTTGAATTTTTACGCGTTTTTCTTTATTTATTTTTTTTTTATTTTCTGTTTTCTGTTTTTAAATAAATAAAAGATTTTAAAATAAAACTTATATTTTTATAAACTAAAATAAAAATAAAGAAACTTATAAAACTTAAATACTTAACAAAATCTTAAAAATACTTATATTTTTGTTTTTCTTTTTATATTTTTGAATATTTAAAACGTATTTTTACAAAAACGAATTTTAATAAAAGTAACTAAAAATCTCTCTTTTTTTTTTTTTTATATTAGCGTTGCGCTTCCGGCTTTTAAGATAGTCCCCGGCAGCTGCGCCAAAAATACTTGATGATGTAGCGTGAGGGTACGAAATAGTATTTAATTTTAGCAGGAAATACTATTAAATACGATACAATTTTACACAAGATATTTATTTATTTATCGAATGGATATACTTAAACCTTGCTACAACACTTATAGGCAGTGTACCTAATCGTACAGTAGTGTAGTTTTTAGTAAGTCCGGTTCGTTCCACAGGGAAATCTTTTAAACAAAGCTCAACGCTATATTAGTTTACTTTTATTAAAAATACAAATATATATATATAAGTAATATTATTATTATAAAGGGGGGTTTTTACCGTTTAATGACCGGTTTGTCGATTTTAAGACTTTAGTCGCAGTTAAAACCTAATGTAAAATATAAAATAAATACAAGACTTAAATTAAAGCGTAAAGTAAATAACGATAATGAAATTGCGAATAATAAAAGTGCGATAAAATAAACTTACGATAATTAAAAAGTACGATAATTAAAAGTGCGATTAAATAACAATAAATAAAAGTGCGATAATTAGAAGTGCAATTAAATATAAAATAAAGGAAATTAAATATGAAATAAAAGAATTATGCTTATTTAAACTTCCGTAATCATGATGTTTGACGTGTTGATTTTAGTTTTATGCCCATGGGTTAATTGTCCTTTGTCCTGGATTATTTAATATGTCCGTCTGGTTTTTGTCCATAACAGTCCATCAGTCATAAATATAAAGTGCGAGTGTCCTCATCAAATTATTCTTATACCCGAAGTTAAATATTCCAACTAATTGGGGATTCGAATTGTAACAAGGTTTTAATACTTTGTTTAATGAATACACCAGGTTATCGACTGCGTGTAAACCAAGGTTTTACTACTTTGTTAACAATTACACCAATTACCCTTGAATGTAATTTCACCCCTGTTTTAATTATTCTAGTGGCTATTAATCCATTCCCGTGTCCGGTTAAATGAACGATTATTCGTACATATAATTACCCCGCCCATCGTGTCCGATTGAGTGTATATGGTAATTTATAGGGACGCCCAATTGTAAATCTTTATATTAACATTAACAAACTTTCATTTAGTTAAACAAATATAAAGCCCATTAATAGCCCATAGTCTAATTTCCACAAGTGTCGTTCTTTTGTCCAAACCCCAATTATGGTACAAAGCCCAATTACCCAATTTTAGTAATTAGCCCAACATCATGATTACTTCGGATTAAATAAGCATAATAATAACTTAGCTACGAGACATTAATATAAAAAGGTTGAACATAACTTACAATGATTAAAAATAGCGTAGCGTTACACGGACAGAATTTCGACTTACACCCTTACAACATTCGCTAACATACCCTTATTATTAGAATTATAATTAAAATTAAAATTAAAATATAAATTATATATATATATATATATATATATATCGTATAGATAGAGAAATGAGAGAAATAGAATATGAAAAATGATCAGAATTCGGTTTGCTTTATAGCCAGAGTTGATTTTTGGGGCTCCGCGACTCGCGGCAAAATCCTCTTCAAACTCCGCGAGTCGCGGAGAATGTATTTACAGCTCACACCCTTGGAGTTTCTCTGCCGACGGTTTTATAATATATATATATAATATATATATAATTAATATAATTAATTATATATTATATTATATTTATATGCATAGTTAACTTGTAATTTTTAGTCCGTTGCGTCGAGCGTTAAGAGTTGACTCTGGTCCCGGTTCCGGATTTTCGAACGTCCTTGCGTACGCTGAGATATTTTGTACTTTGCGTTTCGTAACTTGTACTCTTGTCATTTTTAGACGTTCCTTATCAATAAATTGAACCTTTTTAATTGTATCTTGTACTTTTGAGCTTTTTGGACCTTTGCGTCTTCAATTCGTCGAATCTGTCTTTTGTCTTCACCTTTTATTATTTAAACGAATATCACTTGTAAATAGAACAATTGCAACTAAAAGCTTGTCTTTCTTGAGGAATAATGCTATGAAATATATGTTCGTTTTTAGCATTATCAAATAACTGGTATAACCAACAAGGTCCGAATAACCAACCAACTCAAAACAACACTTTCAATCAACAAAGACCTGGCTTATATAAACCACAACAACAAACCGAAGAGAAAAAGTCAAATATGGAAGACGTGGTATTCAAGCTAGTTGAATCTCAAACACAATTTATTGAAACTCAAACCCAAACGAACGAGAGATTTGATCAGTCATTAAGAACTCAACAAGCTTCCATTTTGAATCTAGAAAAACACGTAGGTACTCTTGCTAGCATGATGAGTGAGAGGGAACAAGGAAAGCTACCGAGTAATACTGAAGTAAATCCTCGGAATGAGAATGTTAATATGGTTTCAACGAATTCTGAAAAACCAGCACCAGAAGATGGGAAGGTTTTAGATGAGAGTAACAATGAAGAAGTTACACCACCACCACCCGAGTATGTAAAGCCAGTGGTGGCACCATACAAACCACCCATCCCGTTTCCAAGAAAAGGAGTTGAGTATGAGCAAGTGATAGGTAATAAAGATTGTGATACCTCTGGAAAGAAGAAGAAGAAAAAGAATAAGAAAGTGCAAGAAACAAAAGCCGTAAATATAAACCCGCTGAAGACAGTTCCACCAAAACCTCCACCTAGGGTAGGTGATCCGGGTGAATTTATTGTTCCTTGTCTACTTAGTGATTGTGTCATGTATGATGCACTAGCAGATTTAGGTGCAAGTGTAAGTGTTATGCCTCTTTCCTTATATAAGAGATTAGGTGTAGGTAAGTTAAGTCCAACGGATATGAGTGTTCGACTCTTTGATCAAACCATTAAGCACCCAGTTGGAATTGCTGACAACCTACCCGTTCAAGTAGGCAATTTAACCTTTCTAGTCGAATTTATTGTCATTGACATAGAAGAGGACCCAAACATTCCTCTAATTTTAGGTCGGCCATTCTTAGCGTCCACCAAGGCGTTATTTGATGTAGGAAATGGAAGAATGACACTTAAAAGTGGTGACAAATCGATCACCTTTATGATTCGAAAGTCTAAATCTCCACCAGCCAAAACCGTTGAACCAGTAAAAACAATTGGTAAGAACCATGTGCTTTTACCAACTCCAACGGTAATACTTAGCAATAATGAAATGCCTAAGTGTGGGGAAAATGAAGTAACACCTAATGATGACATGATAACAAAGAACCCCGTTGTTGATACGAAATTAAATGATCCCGTTATTAATAGTTCAATAAAGAAACTTATTAAACGGATTCGCGATGCTAGAACCAAGGGGAACTTTAAGTTATGTAACTGGTTAGTATCCAATCTATCACCTAAAGAAAAGGAGAAACTAGTTGAAATTGTGGATATTACACAGAAATCTGACCAATGGCTTAAAGAAAAAGTCACGGATATGCAAGTTGATTATGGACCAAGAGAAATTGACGATGAAGTTAATCACAATTTCGACACCACAGCTACCTAAGTGTGGGGAGATTTAAATGTTCTAAAAAGAAAATGCTGTCTAGAGTTAATTGTTCTGTTCTCGTGTAGTTCCAAAAATGGAATCCGATTGGTCTTTTCCGCTAGCAGACACTAAAGAACTAGTTTTCTCCCACCATTCTGAATTTTTATTTTTTAGGTTTTAATTAATATGCCTTTTAAATTTAAGTTTTGTGTGATTTTAAAAACAAAATTTACTTTATTTCATTAAGTTTAAAAAATTGATTTCTAAAATTCGTCGTAAGTTGAAGACTAGGTCGTTGAACCGAAATTGCTTTACCCGAGGGTGGAACGGCAAATTTTGTTATCATTATTTTTAATTTTATTGATCTAAAGTATGCCAAAAAGATATTAGACTTTATAAATTTTTGAACGTGGGGTAATTTACCCAACTTCAAAAATATGTATATATATGTTTGTATTTTATATTATGTACAAAACAGGGTAGAACAACGCACTTTCAAAGACTAACATTAAGTTCAGCAATAGCTACTGATTTTGACGACAAGAAGCAAAATATCAAATGTGATGTAAAATAATATGCTTACAAACTGGGTATTTTTAATCACTTTTCTACACTAATCACCCTCATGAATTTATAATTATAGTCTGATTTCATGCAAATGAGGGCATTGCATGATCTCAAGTGTGGGGAAGGGTTATAAATTCTCTCGGGTTTACACTTAGTTTATTTGCCAAATTTTGTGAAAATTTGAAAAATTTTCAATTAAATGAACTCAAAATCATGTTTATACATATTTATGAACGATGAAAACTAGGTGATAATACCGAAATTATCGTTACCTCGAAAAGGACATAAATTGAGAAACACCCTAAAACGCTTGAATTCATTTAAAATAAAATAGAAGAAAATAAAAAGGCAAAGAAAGAAACTAAGTGTGGGAAGAATGTACCAAGTTATTCAATTTAAAACATATATCACATATTTTTGTACAAGATTATTGCAGGTACTTTTGCTTTGGACGATACTAATCAGTTTTACCCGGTTTACTGTAATATATTTTAAAGAAAGATGGATCTACACGATGAATCAATTCCATCATTAAAAGGAAGTAAAGTCTTCCGAAAAAGACACGCGCTTCTTGATTTAGGTCATGAAGTTGTCGTCCAGACCAGCTGTAGGTTGACGAAAAATCTAGAAAAGTCATCTCTAAAATCAGCAGGAAATCCACGGACCTCAGCATCAAACAGGGTCGCCATGTGTTCAGATTTATCCTAACCATGAGAAGGATTTATCTCGTACAATGGGGAGGCACCGTGCAAATTAGCTGGATAAGACTAATGAATCAGATCCCCAGAAAGGATAATCTCCTTAAAAGATCAAAAAACAGCTTTTAAGCATGATATTACTCAATCCTTGAGATTGACTTTAAAGATTGAGAATTACAAACTCATGGAATTCAATGATATCTAAACTCGAACTTGAACGAGAAAATATTTTGATCAAAAATACAAACCGATTTGTTTTCTGAAAACCCATTTTCAATGCGTTCATTACCATTGAACGTAAAATCCTAAGAAATTCACCTGGAATTCATTAGGTCACCTGAACCAAATCGGGTGTCAACCGTAAGAACGGTGGTTGCATAGCATGGTCGGAGACAGGACCTTGTGCCAGACCAAAAAATTATAGGATGATCTTTACTATCGCTCCTACCAAGGATAGTTCTAGCATCCGACACGTTAATAAGACCATAATCATCTGCATGTCACGGGACATTGCCTTAACAGTTTCTTGTTCATCGCTTTCCTTTACAACCGGACTGTAGTTTGCCGAAAGGTAATATACGGGACAAGTAAACTGGACGTGTTGCTTTCCTAATACAAGGTTAGCAAGTGGGTAACACAAAACCACAAGTGTTGAGCTAAAATTTTCAAATCTGAAACCCACACAACCCACAAAAATATTTTGCAAACACCGGTGAAGGGTTATTCCGGAAAACTTATCTAGGGTAAAAGCTAGATTAAATTTTCAAAAAGATCAAATGTTTTCATAAAGATCCAATTTCCTTAAGGATCTACATTTTAATAGTCATGTGGGACTGTAAACCACCTTTCAAATGTGCACTTTGCTTTGGAAACCGAAAGTAAATCGGCTATTTGATTGCAAGTGTCGTTGACCTAAACCCGAGGCAACTGTGGATGACACACCCACCTTTAACCATCATTACTGTCATTGTTTATACCGCTATATCAAAATCACTGATGTACAAAGTGTGATGAATAAAAAAGTGATTCATGTATGTTTTTATTTCAAGTTCTGTATTGCTTGAGGACAAGCAACGCTCAAGTGTGGGGATATTTGATAGTGCTCCAAATGAACATATATTTAGTAGCAATATCGTTCCAATATGTAAAGTTTTTAAATGTAATTTCCTTATTTTTAGTTGTAATAGTTAAATAAATAAGTGCGAAGACGAAAGACGCAAATCGCTCGAAAATGAAGATTTAAAGACAAAAACAAAGATTTGAAAGACCAAAACGTCCAAAAAGCTCAAATGTACAAGATACAATTAAAAAGGTTCAAATTATTGATGAAGAACGTCTAAAAATGACAAGAGTACAAGTTACAAAACGCAAAGTACACGATATAAAATAATACGCAAGGACGTTCGAAAATCCGAAACCGGGACATGAGTCAACTCTCAACGCTCGACGCAACGGTGTAAAAATTACGAGTCAACTATGCACAAGAATAAAATATAATATTTAAATAATTCATAATAAGAATAATATTAAATAATAAAAAGTTGTTAATTGAGCATAGTTCAGGGGTCGTAAGCGAAAATTCAATTTAACATTTTGCCTATATAAGGCAACGTATTACGATCAATTAAACACAACCCTTTTTCTATCATTTTTTTTTATCTATATATCGATCCCTTTTTCTATCCTAAAAATCTATTATCAATATCAATATCTAAAAATCTCTATCATAATGTTAATGTAATAAGATATAACAATAATCTTAATTTTAATTTTAAATTATGATAATAATAAGATTTATGATAGAGATCGTTTGAGCGTGTAAGTCGAAATTCTGTCCGTGTAACGCTACGCTATTTTTAATCATTGTAAGTTATGTTCAACCTTTTTATATTAATGTCTCGTAGCTAAGTTATTATTATGCTTATTTAAAACGAAGTAATCATGATGTTGGGCTAATTACTAAAATTGGGTAATTGGGCTTTGTACCATAATTAAGGTTTGGGCAAAAGACCGACACTTGTGGAAATTGGACTATTGACTATTAATAGATGGGGGGTATTGTCTAATTGAGTGACAACTCATTGGAGTCTGTCGAACCTATCTTCAAATTAATTATCCTAATAATTAATAATGATTATGGTTGTCCTATTTAGTGACGTTCATATGGAATCTATTATAATCATTTAATTAATTATTCGGGTTGGGTAATTGATTATTCAAACTGATCAAGTGGGTAAATTAATATTCATATCTAATCAAAACAGGGGTAGATTACATACAGTGATAACTGGTGTAATTGTTGACAGAAGTGATAACTGCGTCACAGTTTAAATCCTTAATTAGTTGGAATATTTGACTTCGGGTATAAGGGTAATTTGACGAGGACACTCGCACTTTATATTTATGACCGATGGACTATTATGGATAAAAACCAGATAGGTATCAAATAAACCATGACAAAGGACAATTAACCCGAGTAACAATTAATTAAAATCAAAACGTCAAATATCATGATTACGGAAGTTTAAATAAGCATAATCCTTTTATTTCATATTCTATCGCAATTTTATTTATTGTTATTTTATTTATCGTCATTTATTTATTTTACGCACTTTAATTATTGTCATTTATCTTTACGCTTAAAAATATAAAATCGACAAACCGGTCATTAAACGGTAAAAACCCCCCTTTTATAATAATATTACTACTTATATATATATATATATTTACATAAATATAGTTTTATAAAAATATAGTACGTAATCACTAGCTCCCTGTGGAACGAACCGGACTTACTAAAAACTACACTACTCTACGATTAGGTACACTGCCTATAGTGTTGTAGCAAAGTTTAGGTATATCCCATCCGTAAATTAATAAAACTTGTGTCATATTTTGTAGTATTTCCTAGTAAAAATAATACTACTTCGTACCCTCACGCTACCTCAACCCTTTTTCTATCATTTTTTTTTATCTATATATCGATCCCTTTTTCTATCCTAAAAATCTATTATCAATATCAATATCTAAAAATCTCTATCATAATGTTAATGTAATAAGATATAACAATAATCTTAATTTTAATTTTAAATTATGATAATAATAAGATTTATGATAGAGATCGTTTGAGCGTGTAAGTCGAAATTCTGTCCGTGTAACGCTACGCTATTTTTAATCATTGTAAGTTATGTTCAACCTTTTTATATTAATGTCTCGTAGCTAAGTTATTATTATGCTTATTTAAAACGAAGTAATCATGATGTTGGGCTAATTACTAAAATTGGGTAATTGGGCTTTGTACCATAATTAAGGTTTGGGCAAAAGACCGACACTTGTGGAAATTGGACTATTGACTATTAATAGATGGGGGGTATTGTCTAATTGAGTGACAACTCATTGGAGTCTGTCGAACCTATCTTCAAATTAATTATCCTAATAATTAATAATGATTATGGTTGTCCTATTTAGTGACGTTCATATGGAATCTATTATAATCATTTAATTAATTATTCGGGTTGGGTAATTGATTATTCAAACTGATCAAGTGGGTAAATTAATATTCATATCTAATCAAAACAGGGGTAGATTACATACAGTGATAACTGGTGTAATTGTTGACAGAAGTGATAACTGCGTCACAGTTTAAATCCTTAATTAGTTGGAATATTTGACTTCGGGTATAAGGGTAATTTGACGAGGACACTCGCACTTTATATTTATGACCGATGGACTATTATGGATAAAAACCAGATAGGTATCAAATAAACCATGACAAAGGACAATTAACCCGAGTAACAATTAATTAAAATCAAAACGTCAAACATCATGATTACGGAAGTTTAAATAAGCATAATCCTTTTATTTCATATTCTATCGCAATTTTATTTATTGTTATTTTATTTATCGTCATTTATTTATTTTACGCACTTTAATTATTGTCATTTATCTTTACGCTTAAAAATATAAAATCGACAAACCGGTCATTAAACGGTAAAAACCCCCCTTTTATAATAATATTACTACTTATATATATATATATTTACATAAATATAGTTTTATAAAAATATAGTACGTAATCACTAGCTCCCTGTGGAACGAACCGGACTTACTAAAAACTACACTACTCTACGATTAGGTACACTGCCTATAGTGTTGTAGCAAAGTTTAGGTATATCCCATCCGTAAATTAATAAAACTTGTGTCATATTTTGTAGTATTTCCTAGTAAAAATAATACTACTTCGTACCCTCACGCTACCTCAACCCTTTTTCTATCATTTTTTTTTATCTATATATCGATCCCTTTTTCTATCCTAAAAATCTATTATCAATATCAATATCTAAAAATCTCTATCATAATGTTAATGTAATAAGATATAACAATAATCTTAATTTTAATTTTAAATTATGATAATAATAAGATTTATGATAGAGATCGTTTGAGCGTGTAAGTCGAAATTCTGTCCGTGTAACGCTACGCTATTTTTAATCATTGTAAGTTATGTTCAACCTTTTTATATTAATGTCTCGTAGCTAAGTTATTATTATGCTTATTTAAAACGAAGTAATCATGATGTTGGGCTAATTACTAAAATTGGGTAATTGGGCTTTGTACCATAATTAAGGTTTGGGCAAAAGACCGACACTTGTGGAAATTGGACTATTGACTATTAATAGATGGGGGGTATTTTCTAATTGAGTGACAACTCATTGGAGTCTGTCGAACCTATCTTCAAATTAATTATCCTAATAATTAATAATGATTATGGTTGTCCTATTTAGTGACGTTCATATGGAATCTATTATAATCATTTAATTAATTATTCGGGTTGGGTAATTGATTATTCAAACTGATCAAGTGGGTAAATTAATATTCATATCTAATCAAAACAGGGGTAGATTACATACAGTGATAACTGGTGTAATTGTTGACAGAAGTGATAACTGCGTCACAGTTTAAATCCTTAATTAGTTGGAATATTTGACTTCGGGTATAAGGGTAATTTGACGAGGACACTCGCACTTTATATTTATGACCGATGGACTATTATGGATAAAAACCAGATAGGTATCAAATAAACCATGACAAAGGACAATTAACCCGAGTAACAATTAATTAAAATCAAAACGTCAAACATCATGATTACGGAAGTTTAAATAAGCATAATCCTTTTATTTCATATTCTATCGCAATTTTATTTATTGTTATTTTATTTATCGTCATTTATTTATTTTACGCACTTTAATTATTGTCATTTATCTTTACGCTTAAAAATATAAAATCGACAAACCGGTCATTAAACGGTAAAAACCCCCCTTTTATAATAATATTACTACTTATATATATATATATATTTACATAAATATAGTTTTATAAAAATATAGTACGTAATCACTAGCTCCCTGTGGAACGAACCGGACTTACTAAAAACTACACTACTCTACGATTAGGTACACTGCCTATAGTGTTGTAGCAAAGTTTAGGTATATCCCATCCGTAAATTAATAAAACTTGTGTCATATTTTGTAGTATTTCCTAGTAAAAATAATACTATTTCGTACCCTCACGCTACCTCAACCCTTTTTCTATCATTTTTTTTTATCTATATATCGATCCCTTTTTCTATCCTAAAAATCTATTATCAATATCAATATCTAAAAATCTCTATCATAATGTTAATGTAATAAGATATAACAATAATCTTAATTTTAATTTTAAATTATGATAATAATAAGATTTATGATAGAGATCGTTTGAGCGTGTAAGTCGAAATTCTGTCCGTGTAACGCTACGCTATTTTTAATCATTGTAAGTTATGTTCAACCTTTTTATATTAATGTCTCGTAGCTAAGTTATTATTATGCTTATTTAAAACGAAGTAATCATGATGTTGGGCTAATTACTAAAATTGGGTAATTGGGCTTTGTACCATAATTAAGGTTTGGGCAAAAGACCGACACTTGTGGAAATTGGACTATTGACTATTAATAGATGGGGGGTATTGTCTAATTGAGTGACAACTCATTGGAGTCTGTCGAACCTATCTTCAAATTAATTATCCTAATAATTAATAATGATTATGGTTGTCCTATTTAGTGACGTTCATATGGAATCTATTATAATCATTTAATTAATTATTCGGGTTGGGTAATTGATTATTCAAACTGATCAAGTGGGTAAATTAATATTCATATCTAATCAAAACAGGGGTAGATTACATACAGTGATAACTGGTGTAATTGTTGACAGAAGTGATAACTGCGTCACAGTTTAAATCCTTAATTAGTTGGAATATTTGACTTCGGGTATAAGGGTAATTTGACGAGGACACTCGCACTTTATATTTATGACCGATGGACTATTATGGATAAAAACCAGATAGGTATCAAATAAACCATGACAAAGGACAATTAACCCGAGTAACAATTAATTAAAATCAAAACGTCAAACATCATGATTACGGAAGTTTAAATAAGCATAATCCTTTTATTTCATATTCTATCGCAATTTTATTTATTGTTATTTTATTTATCGTCATTTATTTATTTTACGCACTTTAATTATTGTCATTTATCTTTACGCTTAAAAATATAAAATCGACAAACCGGTCATTAAACGGTAAAAACCCCCCTTTTATAATAATATTACTACTTATATATATATATATATATTTACATAAATATAGTTTTATAAAAATATAGTACGTAATCACTAGCTCCCTGTGGAACGAACCGGACTTACTAAAAACTACACTACTCTACGATTAGGTACACTGCCTATAGTGTTGTAGCAAATTTTAGGTATATCCCATCCGTAAATTAATAAAACTTGTGTCATATTTTGTAGTATTTCCTAGTAAAAATAATACTATTTCGTACCCTCACGCTACATGCACTTGTTAGCTGGATAAGACTAATGAATCAGATCCCCAGAAAGGATAATCTCCTTAAAGATTAAAAATCAGCTTTTAAGACTGATATTACTCAATCCTAGAGATTGACCTTAAAGATTGAGAATTCAAACTCATGGAATTCAATGATATCTAAACTCGAGCTTGAACGAGAAAATATTTTGATCAAAATTATAAACCGATTTGTTTTCTGAAAACCCTATTTTCAATGCGTTCATTACCATTGAACGTAAAAACCTAGGAATTCACCTGGAATTCATTAGGTCACCTGAACCAAATCGGGTGTCAACCGTAAGAACGGTGGTTGCATAGTGGTCAAAGACAGGACCTTGTGCCATAACAAAAAATTATAAGGGTGAGCTTTACTATTGCTCCTACCAAGGATAGTAATTGCGTCCGACACGTTATAGACCATAATCAAAAGCATGTCACGGGACATTGCCTTAACAGTTGCTTGTTCAACGCTTTCCTTTCAACCGGACGGTAGTTTACCGAAAGGTAATATACGGGACAAGTAAACTGGACGTGTTGCTTTCCAAATACAAGGTTAGCAAGTGGGTGACACAAAACCGCAAGTTTTGAGCTAAAATTTTCAAATCTGAAACCCACCAAACCCACAAAAATATTTTGCAAACACCGGTAAAGGGTTATTCCGGAAAACTTATCTAGGGTAAAAACTAGATTTCAAAAGATCAAATGTTTTCATAAAGATCCAATTTCCTTAATGGATCTAAATTTTTATAGTCATGTGGGACTGTAAACCATATCGTTACTACCATTGTTTATACCGCCGTATAGAAATCACTGATGTACAAAGTGTGAAGAATAAAGAAGTGATTCTAGTATTTCAAGACAATATTGCTTGAGGACAAGCAACGCTCAAGTGTGGGAATATTTGATAATGCTAAAAACGAACATATATTTCATAGCATTATTCCTCAAGAAAGACAAGCTTTTAGTTGCAATTGTTCTATTTACAAGTGATATTCGTTTAAATAATAAAAGGTGAAGACAAAAGACAGATTCGACGAATTGAAGACGCAAAGGTCCAAAAAGCTCAAAAGTACAAGATACAATTAAAAAGGTTCAATTTATTGATAAGGAACGTCTAAAAATGACAAGAGTACAAGTTACGAAACGCAAAGTACAAAATATCTCAGCGTACGCAAGGACGTTCGAAAATCCGGAACCGGGACCAGAGTCAACTCTTAACGCTCGACGCAACGGACTAAAAATTACAAGTTAACTATGTATATAAATATAATATAATATATAATTAATTATATTAATTATATATATATTATATATATATATTATAAAACCGTCGGCAGAGAAACTCCAAGGGTGTGAGCTGTAAATACATTCTCCGCGACTCGCGGAGTTTGAAGAGGATTTTGCCGCGAGTCGCGGAGCCCCAAAAATCAACTCTGGCTATAAAGCAAACCGAATTCTGATCATTTTTCATATTCTAAATCTCTCATCTCTCTATCTATACGATATATATATATATAATTTATATTTTAATTTTAATTTTAATTATAATTCTAATAATAAGGGTATGTTAGCGAATGTTGTAAGGGTGTAAGTCGAAATTCTGTCCGTGTAACGCTACCCTATTTTTAATCATTGTAAGTTATGTTCAACCTTTTTATATTAATGTCTCGTAGCTAAGTTATTATTATGCTTATTTAATCCGAAGTAATCATGATGTTGGGCTAATTACTAAAATTGGGTAATTGGGCTTTGTACCATAATTGGGGTTTGGACAAAAGAACGACACTTGTGGAAATTAGACTATGGGCTATTAATGGGCTTTATATTTGTTTAACTAAATGAAAGTTTGTTAATGTTAATATAAAGATTTACAATTGGGCGTCCCTATAAATTACCATATACACTCAATCGGACACGATGGGCGGGGTAATTATATGTACGAATAATCGTTCATTTAACCGGACACGGGAATGGATTAATAGCCACTAGAATAATTAAAACAGGGGTGAAATTACATTCAAGGGTAATTGGTGTAATTGTTAACAAAGTAGTAAAACCTTGGTTTACACGCAGTCGATAACCTGGTGTATTCATTAAACAAAGTATTAAAACCTTGTTACAATTCGAATCCCCAATTAGTTGGAATATTTAACTTCGGGTATAAGAATAATTTGATGAGGACACTCGCACTTTATATTTATGACTGATGGACTGTTATGGACAAAAACCAGACGGACATATTAAATAATCCAGGACAAAGGACAATTAACCCATGGGCATAAAACTAAAATCAACACGTCAAACATCATGATTACGGAAGTTTAAATAAGCATAATTCTTTTATTTCATATTTAATTTCCTTTATTTTATATTTAATTGCACTTCTAATTATCGCACTTTTATTTATTGTTATTTAATCGCACTTTTAATTATCGTACTTTTTAATTATCGTAAGTTTATTTTATCGCACTTTTATTATTCGCAATTTCATTATCGTTATTTACTTTACGCTTTAATTTAAGTCTTGTAATTATTTTATATTTTACATTAGGTTTTAACTGCGACTAAAGTCTTAAAATCGACAAACCGGTCATTAAACGGTAAAAACCCCCCTTTATAATAATAATATTACTTATATATATATTTGTATTTTTAATAAAAGTAAACTAATATAGCGTTGAGCTTTGTTTAAAGATTTCCCTGTGGAACGAACCGGACTTACTAAAAACTACACTACTGTACGATTAGGTACACTGCCTATAAGTGTTGTAGCAAGGTTTAAGTATATCCATTCTATAAATAAATAAATATCTTGTGTAAAATTGTAGCATATTTAATAGTATTTCCTGCTAAAATTAATAACTATTTTATATACACCTCGCATAACATCACTTTGGATAGTAAATTTTTACTCGAATTAGCAAATGGTAAATTAATTTCAGCAGATAATATATGTTGGAATCGAGAAATTAAACTGGTTAGCGAAACATTTAAGATTAACTTGATACCAGTAGAGTTAGGGAGTTTTGATGTGATAATCGGTATGGACTGGTTGAAAGAAGTGAAAGCAGAGATCGTTTGTTACAAAAATGCAATTCGCATTATACGAGAAAAAGGAAAACCCTTAATGGTGTACGGAGAAAAGGGCAACACGAAGCTACATCTTATTAGTAATTTGAAGGCACAAAAACTAATAAGAAAAGGTTGCTATGCTGTTCTAGCACACGTCGAGAAAGTACAAACTGAAGAAAAGAGTATCAATGATGTTCCCGTCGCAAAAGAATTTCCCGATGTATTTCCGAAAGAATTACCGGGATTACCCCCACATCGATCCGTTGAATTTCAAATAGATCTTGTACCAGGAGCTGCACCAATAGCTCGTGCTCCTTATGTGATGCCCCGTACAAAACCATCGTGTACGAATCATCAACAACAGGATCATTACAAGGTTAAGTACTATATGCTGTAATTAAAGAAGTTGCATTCACGATAGAAAGGTGATGTCATAACCGACATCAAATGTTTTACATTTCGAAAGCATGCTTCACTAAGTAGAAGCAAATAATAAGTGTATGTGACCACAATGGTCGTTACAAGTCATAGTTAAAAAGTACTAAAGTTTGAATGCAAGGTAAAGTAGTTCATGCGATGACAACTCTAAGCAGCGGGTGTCTACAGCACGACTAGTACACAGCGGAAGCTAACCTCAAGCACCTGAGAAAAATATGCTTAAAAACATCAACACAAAGGTTAGTGAGATATAGTTTAAGTATAACAGTATGTAAGGTAGGCCACGAGATTTCAGTGCTACAAAGAGCGTTTCAAAACAGTATGATAAAGTATATGTTAACCGTGGGCACTTGGTAACTAGCTTAACGTTTATACCCCCTGAAAGTACACTTGGCAAGTGCGTATGTATACGAAGTATTAAACACTCGTTAAATGCTAGCGCTACTAGCCCGAGTGGGGATGTCAAACCCTATGGATCCATATCTAAGATTCGCTTTCACGGTTCAAAAACCAATGATTAAACGTTACCGAGCTAAAGGGAATGTTTCTGCCGTTATATAACCCACACATATATAAAGTTTAAGTACTCGTGCCTAGTATGTAAAACATAAAATCCGCATGTATTCTCAGTTCCCAAAATAAGTTAAAGTAAAAAAGGGAATGCTATAACTCACAATGATAATGTAGTCGTAAAGTCGGTTCGGAAAAGGTGTGCAAGTAAACGGTCCGTAAGTCCTCAACCTAAGTCAAATAGTACTAAGTCAGTAAATCATCTTAATAGGTTTAAAAGCATGTAAATAAGGTCTTAAGGTCATCATCATTCATCATCAAACAAAAGGCGTAAAGTAAGTTTCGTTTATGAAAGTAGTTTAAAACAAAAACTGACTTTGATCAGTCACCACGGCCTCTACCCTTACTGAATTAAGGTGAGACCAGTGGCCATGGATCCATCTATGAGTCCCTTAAGTGTGGAAAAATTTACAGGAAGCAAACTCGTCTTCATTTGACCGTGGCGATGGTCTAAGTGCGAGTAGGTCAGAAATTTCTGCACAACGTTAAAGAACATAGTGACGATCGAAGGGCCATAAATCCTAAACCGTAACTCGGATTAAGACGAGTCCTATATGAAAAGTTATCTACTAGAAAAGTTATATCTAAAAATCATGGTCTCAGTAGCCTATGTCTACTGTTCTGTTACAGAAAAAGCAGGTCAGTAGGGTTTGGACAGAACAGTAAGTTTAAGTGAGTTCCGGTGGTCTTGGTGCTTGATGTTCATCATGGTTCTCATCCTTGATGCATATAGCTTCAAGTGAACAACTCATTGATGTATCTACATCATCTTAACCAAGTCTTGACCATCATAACCCTAGTGTAAGTCTAAGACATGAAGCGCAACTCACTTAAGAGTTGCATGTAGTTTGATGAACCAAAGTTACATCAAAGTCTTAGATTTGACACTTACATGAACTATAATAGAAATATTGAACTCTAAACTTGAAAATAAACTAACTAATCAAGATCTTAATATGTAGAACATAGTTCTTAGTTAGATTTTGAAGATCCAAGACTCAAAAGTCTAGATCAAGCATAAGTATACAAAGTTATTTTTAAAGAAAACTTATTTGTGTGTTCTTGAACTTTCATGTTAACTTTTAGTTCAAGATTAATGAGATCAAAGTTAACTAGTAACATTTGACCAATAATAACATAAATAATGAAATTAAAGTGCAAGTAAATGAAGTAAATAGCTAAGTAAACAAGTAATTAAGTTCATGGTTTGCATACTTTAAAGATTCAAGCCTAAGCTTGATCTTTAAGGAAAGTAAACTTTAAAGTTTATTTCATGATTCACAAGTATGCTTTCAACATATGAACTTACAAACTTTTGCAACAATATATGTAGAACATAAACTAGTAAGTTTAGTTCTTGTGTTCTTGATAAATACAAGATTTTATGAAGAATCAAACTAGAAAGTTTGGTTCTTGGAAACTAGTAAGTAAAGTAACTAACAATTACATGTAACTAAATAATAATCAAGAACAAGTAGCAAACAACAAATGATGATGATGATTCATGTATGTATTCGGTTTTAAGACAAAGGAAAGAAGAAGAGAAAAATGTTCTTGTTACTTACAAAATGTAGAGAAAGATGAGAGAAAATATGAGAGAAAAGTAAGATGTAATTTTGAAGTGAAGTGTGTGTGAGAATACAAGTGAGTATGTAATGCAAAAAAAAGTTTTGAATCCCCTTCTAACCACCTAGGCTGACGGTTTTGCTCTTCACAAAGGGGAGAAGGATAAGTTCAATGGTTACTAGAGTGTAAAGCTTGAAAAAGGTGGTTACTTGGTGTATGTGCATGGGGATAGCAAGTAATTTGATTCCAAATGCACAAACTAACTAGTTACTTATGAAAGTAATACTTACATGCAATGTTGGGCTAGTTAAGTCCATATAGGAAGTAGGGTGGGCTTATAAGCCCAAAGTCATGAGTCCATTACACTAGTAAAGCCCAAGTTCAATTAATTAACAAGTAAATCCAATTAAAAGCCCAAGTAATTAACCAACAACCTTAGTTAATTAAAATGATTAATAAAACTTAATCATGAATGCAAATAATACTTGAAAATATTATTCGTGAAGTTTCGTGTGTCACAAAGACGTTTCGGGCACTTAAAAGTCAAGTACGGGCAATGATGGCAACATGTAAATGTAATTACATACATTCGTTTAATCACACGTATTAATAATAATAATTATTAATAAATAAACGTTGGAAAAAACCAGGGTCGTTACATTACCCACTTGTTAAAGAAAATTTCGTCCCGAAATTTAAGCTGAGGTAGAAGGAGGAGTCGGGAAAAGGTGAGGATACTTCCGCATCATTTGATCCTCTCGCTCCCAAGTAAACTCAGGTCCTCGTTTGGCATTCCATCGCACTCAGACGATCGGAATCATGTTGCGTTTCAATGTTTTGATCTCACAATCCATAATCTCAACTGGTTCCTCCACAAAGTGGAGTTTGTCATCAATTGTAAGTTCTTCCAATGGTATGATAAGTTCAGGTGCAGCAAGACACTTCTTCAAGTTTGACACATGGAAGGTAGGATGAACTGAGCTCAATTGTGCTGGTAGATCCAAACGGTATGCAACGGGTCCAATACGTTCCAAGACTTCAAAAGGACCAATGTATCGTGGGTTCAACTTTCCACGTTTTCCAAAACGGATCACACCTTTCCAAGGTGCAACCTTTAACATTACATGATCACCAACATTGAATTCAAAGTCTTTACGTTTAAAATCGGCATAACTCTTTTGACGATCACGGGCAGTCTTAAGTCTAGCTTGGATCTGAGCAATCTTCTCCGTCGTTTCGTGGACTACCTTGGGTCCGGTGATTTGCTTTTCGCCTACCTCGGCCCAACAAATAGAAGATCGGCACTTACGGCCATACAATGCTTCAAAAGGTGCAGCATTAATGCTAGAGTGATAACTGTTGTTGTACGAGAATTCGGCTAGTGGCAAATGCCTTTCCCAGGCCTTTCCAAAATCAATGACACATGCATGCAACATATCTTCCAATGTCTGAATCGTTCGTTCACTTTATCCGTCAGTCTGAGGATGATAAGCAGTACTCATGTTAAGACGAGTTCCCATGGCTTCTTGCAAAGAACGCCAAAATCTAGAAGCAAAACGGGGATCGCAATCGGAGATGATCGATAAAGGTACACCATGACGAGATACAACCTCCTTGATGTAAAGTTGAGCAAGTCTTTCCATTGTATCAGTTTCCTTCATCGCTAGGAAGTGCGCAGATTTGGTAAGGCGGTCGACAATAACCCAAATGGTATCGTATCCGCCCACCGTCTTTGGCAGCTTAGTAATGAAATCCATTGTTATCCGTTCCCACTTCCATTGTGGGATTTCTGGTTGCTGAAGTAAACCAGAAGGTCTCTGATGCTCGGCTTTAACCTTCGAGTAAGTCAAACACTTACCAACATAAGTCGCAACGTCCTTCTTAAGATTCGGCCACCAATACTGTTCTTTAAGGTCGTGGTACATCTTGCCCGCTCTAGGATGAATCGAATACCTTGATTTGTGGGCTTCGTCAAGTATAAGGTTCCGTAGATCTCCATAAAGAGGTACCCAAATCCTTCCGGCATAACATCGGAGTCCAGACTCCCTAACCTCGAATCGAGAGACAAGTATGTTCAAATGTTCGTGAGATATGTTTTCCTCCTTGAGAGACTCACCTTGGGCTACTCTGATCTGACTGTTGAGATTTGAATGGATGGTGATGTTCAGAGCCCTAACACGAAGAGGTGCCGTCCTCTCCTTTCGGCTTAAAGCATCAGCTACAACATTGGCTTTGCCAGGGTGATAACGGAGTTCACAATCGTAGTCGTTGAGTGTCTTGATCCATCAACGCTGTCTCATATTCAGTTGCTTCTGATCGAAGATGTGTTGGAGGCTTTTGTGATCGGTGAAGATAGTGCTCTTAGTTCCATACAAATAGTGTCTCCACAATTTGAGCGCAAAGACAGTGGCTCCAAGTTCAAGATCGTGTGTAGTGTAGTTCCGCTCGTGAATCTTCAATTGGCGGGAGGCATAGGCAATAACCTTTGATCGTTGCATCAGTACACAACCAAAACCACTCTTCGATGCATCACAATAAACAACAAAGTCATCACTGCCCTCTGGTAGTGATAGGATAGGTGCGGAGGTTAACTTCTTCTTCAAAGTTTGAAATACTGATTCGTGTGCGGGTTCCCAAATGAACTTCTTGCCCTTGTGAGTCAGTGTGGTCAAAGGACGCGCAATCAGAGAAAATCCTTCAATGAACCTTCGGTAGTAACCGGCGAGACCTAGGAATTGGCGAATATGCGTCGGAGTAGTGGGGGTCTCCAACTTGCTGATGGCTTCAATCTTGGCAGGATCAACTTTGATACCCTGGTCGCTCACAACATGACCCAGAAATTGAACTTCCTTCAACCAAAATTCGCACTTGGAGAATTTGGCGTAAAGTTGCTCTTGTCTCAAGAGTTCAAGTACTAATCGGAGGTGTTGCTCATGCTCTTCTTCGCTCTTAGAGTAGATGAGGATATCATCTATGAAGACGATAACAAACTTATCCAAGTACGGCTTGCAGATATGATTCATGAGATCCATGAACACGGCAGGTGCATTTATCAAACCGAATGGCATCACGAGAAACTCATAATGACCATAACGGGTCCTGAATGCAGTTTTCATCACGTCACTTTCCTTCACCCTCAACTGGTGATAACCGGATCGCAAATCGATCTTTGAGTAAACGCTAGATCCTTGTAGTTGATCAAAAAGATCGTCAATTCGTGGAAGAGGATACTGATTCTTGATAGTCAATTTGTTGAGTTCACGGTAGTCGATACACATACGGAAGGATCCATCCTTCTTCTTCACAAACAACACAGGTGCGCCCCAAGGCGAGAAACTTGGTTGGATAAATCCACGGTCTAACAGTTCTTGTAGTTGGCTCTGTAATTCTTGCATCTCGAAAGGTGCGAGTCTATAAGGTGCGCGAGCTACAGGTGCAGCTCCTGGCACTAAGTCAATCTGAAATTCTACTGCTCTCTGCGGCGGCAATCCAGGCAATTCCTCTGGGAAGACATCGAAAAATTCGTTCACAATTTGAACGTCGTTCACGCTCTTCACCTCAGTTTCTACCGCTTTCACATGTGCTAGGACAGCAAAACGTCCCTTCTTCATAATCTTTTGCGCTTTCACGCAACTAATGAGGTTCAACTTCGAGGTACATCTCTCTCCATAGATGATCAGTGGTTCGCCATCTCCTTGTGGTATGCGAAGTGCTTTATCTCCACAGATAATATTGGCCTTTATCTTGCTCAACCAATCCATACCAACGATCACGTCAAAGCTTCCCAGTTTGATAGGTATCAAATCAATTTCGAAATCTGCTCCAGCTATGTTGATAATGGCTCCACGACTAATATGGTCAACCTTTTCAAGTTTACCGTTGGCGACCTCGACAAGCATAATTTCTTTTAACAGGACTAATGACCAATTAATCTTATCGCAAAAATGTCTACATACATAACTTCTATCTGCACCAGTATCAAACAAGACAGAAGCTAAAAGATTGTTGATTTTGAATATACCTGTCACCAAGTCGGGGTTATCGCGTGCATCCCTTGCATTAACATTAAAAGCTCTACCACGGGGTGGCCCGCCATCTTTTCGCTTGTTGGGGCATGCATTTCTGAAATGGCCCGTCTGTCCACATTCGTAGCACTTCTTAGTTCCATTGGTGTTTGGCTTCCCATTCAAAGTGGTGACCTTGCAGTCTTTTCCGATTTGCCCAAGCCCGTTGACACTTCTCACAGAAAACATTGCAATACCCAGTGTGGTGTTTGTCACACCTCTTGCATTGTGGTAAGGTTCCTTTGTAGTTCGGGTTAGAGTTGGTGTTGTTGTTGGGGTTAGGGTTTCCACCGTTGTTGTGCCTCTTGGCGGGGGTTTGATCGTAGTTTCTCCCCCTGTTGTTATTGTTGTTGTGGTTGTTGTCCCATTTCCTCTTTTCGCTACTACCAGCCTCAAACTTAGCCTTCTCCGGTTCATCAATAAGAATCTGATTCATGAGTGTATACGCCATGCGCATTGCTTCGGGAACATTCGGAGGTTTGGATGAGGTAACGTTTCCTTTGATGGACTTAGGGAGTCCCCAGAAGTATCTCTCCATTCGCTTGAATTCCGGGGTGACCATTGTCGGACACATAAGAGCTAGTTCCAAAAATCTCCTGTTATAGCCATCAAGGTCGTTCCCAACGGCCTTTAACTGCATAAATTCGATTTCCATCTTCTGGATTTCGGTTCTCGAACAATACTCATCAATCATAGCTGCTTTGAATTCCTCCCATGGCGTAGCATACGCCTCATCGATACCTTTCGCTTGAGCTAACGTGTTCCACCACGTTAGCGCGCTGTCAGATAGCGTGCATGAAGCAAACTTGGTCTTGTTGTCCTCCGAACAGTTGCTAACTCGGAATACTGTTTCAAGTTTCTCGAACCATCTGGTGAGACCAACCGGTCCCTCGATTCCACTAAAGTTGTGCGGTTTGCAGCTCTGGAATTCCTTGTAAGTACACCCATTTCGAACGGGTGGGATAACCGGTGGTGGCGGCGGTGGAGCTTGGAGATTTCTTTCTGCTAGGGCTGCAGCTACACGTTCTTGGATCATCTCTTCAATTTGAGCAGCAGTAGGTGTAGATCGACCATTAGCCATGATGTTCTAAACAAAAATTTTGATTCAAGTCAAAATCCAGTATGCAAGTAGTAATAATACAGTATATAGTGACCAACATGGAATCAAAACGTTACATGTTATTAAATAACGCATCTAGGTACAAATACCACAGAATCATCGTACAGTAATGTAAATAGAACATCGTGCAAGAATTAAATAACGCAAAGTTCAATTAATAATAATAAGTTCCATACATCCGAATAAGTCCGTACAATACATGAGTAATACAAGAAGCTACAAGTAGATTACATCATGAAATCTAATACAAAAGTCCTACGGTGAAGGTGGGTGTAAGATGTCTAAAACCTGAGCCAACTGCTCCTCGAGCTCAGTAACCCGAGCTCAGAGGATTCCCACCTCCCTTGTCAATTCCTCGACAGTGGGTGTTGGTGGGGCAGGCGGTGCTGGCGGTGCAGGTGGTGCAGGTGGTGCCGGTGGTGCAGGTGGTGCCGGTGGTGCAGGTGGTGCAGCCCTCAGGAAATGAGGTTCAGATGTCCCGGCTCCAGAAATAGTCAGCACATAACGAGGTGCCTTTCGTATGAGTGGGTCGGCAGGGTACGGCACAAGCCGCTTACGGGCAGTAACCCTCCGACGCCGACCAAAAGCGTCAGTGAAAGCACGACCTCCATTCACCCCTGGAATAATGGTGCCATCAGGACGGTACCGCTTCTTCGGCGGGGTGGAGGGTGCCTGTATAGGTATATCAGCAGGGTCCTCGTCGTCACTGGAGTCATCCGAAGAGGTGTCGTCTGATGGAGCATCAGTGGAAGACCCGTCGTCTGAATCATGTGGTGGTGACACGGGTGGCTCAACTGGCAGTTCGAAGGCGGCCAACATCGGTCTGTGTCTGCCTGGCGGAATCGGCACTAAACGTCCGTCGGGAGTGCGTCGGCAAGGTGTGCGCATATGGTTACGAAATGTCCCTTCCCCGAACTCCGCGGGAATCTCAATCCCACCGATGCGGGGCTGTGACCCCGAGGGTCCGGGAGCAGACGGAGCTGGAATCTCCGTAGGGCCTACGTGTCCATCGGAAGCAGCCACTGGGGCAGGTGTACTACTACTGGCTCTGGAAGTAGAAGCGCCGGGATCACTAATGGGTAGCGGGACCGGTGGATCGGCAACGGTGGTAGGTGGAGTAGCTGAAGAGTCTAAACTGCCCAAAACGCTAGCAGGTGGTACATCCGACATCTAAACAAGGAAAAATAAATTTTTCATATCAGTAAGTCATAAAGCAAGCACATATTAGGCCAACAGTTTAAATCATGTATAACAATAAGTAGCATGACAATAACAGCAAATCGTACGAAGGTAGCATGCAATCGAAAGCAAGTAATAGCATGCAGTAGTGAAATCATGTAGTAGCATACGGCATATAGCAGTAACAGTAAGCAGCAGTATGCAGTAAGTTCAGCGAAAACAAGTAAACTAGCAAGTTGTAGATTAGTCCTATTAGTGAATCCTACTCGGGTCGGTCTTAGACTCACTAATGCAACCTAATTCCCTACAACCAATGCTCTGATACCAAATGTGATGCCCCGTACAAAACCATCGTGTACGAATCATCAACAACAGGATCATTACAAGGTTAAGTACTATATGCTGTAATTAAAGAAGTTGCATTCACGATAGAAAGGTGATGTCATAACCGACATCAAATGTTTTACATTTCGAAAGCATGCTTCACTAAGTAGAAGCAAATAATAAGTGTATGTGACCACAATGGTCGTTACAAGTCATAGTTCAAAAGTACTAAAGTTTGAATGCAAGGTAAAGTAGTTCTTGCGATGACAACTCTAAGCAGCGGGTGTCTACAGCACGACTAGTACACAGCGGAAGCTAACCTCAAGCACCTGAGAAAAATATGCTTAAAAACGTCAACACAAAGGTTGGTGAGCTATAGTTTAAGTATAACAGTATGTAAGGTAGGCCACGAGATTTCAGTGCTACAAAGAGCGTTTTAAAACAGTATGATAAAGTATATGTTGACCGTGGGCACTTGGTAACTAACTTAACGTTTATACCCCCTGAAAGTACACTTGGCAAGTGCGTATGTATACAAAGTATTAAACACTCGTTAAATGCTAGCTCTACTAGCCCGAGTGGGGATGTCAAACCCTATGGATCCATATCTAAGATTCGCGTTCACGGTTCAAAAACCAATGATTAAACGTTACCGAGCTAAAGGGAATGTTTCTGCCGTTATATATGAAATGTCCCGTTCTTATTGATTAAAAACGTTCCATATTAATTGATTTCGTTGCGAGGTTTTGACCTCTATATGAGACGTTTTTCAAAGACTGCATTCATTTTTAAAACAAACCATAACCTTTATTTCATAGATAAAGGTTTTAAAAAGCTTTACGTAGATTATCAAATAATGATAATCTAAAATATCCTGTTTACACACGACCATTACATAATGGTTTACAATACAAATATGTTACAACAAAATAAGTTTCTTGAATGCAGTTTTTACACAATATCATACAAGCATGGACTCCAAATCTCGTCCTTATTTAAGTATGCGACAGCGGAAGCTCTTAATAATCACCTGAGAATAAACATGCTTAAAACGTCAACAAAAATGTTGGTGAGTTATAGGTTTAACCTATATATATCAAATCATAATAATAGACCACAAGATTTCATATTTCAATACACATCCCATACATAGAGATAAAAATCATTCATATGGTGAACACCTGGTAACCGACATTAACAAGATGCATATATAAGAATATCCCCATCATTCCGGGACACCCTTCGGATATGATATAAATTTCGAAGTACTAAAGCATCCGGTACTTTGGATGGGGTTTGTTAGGCCCAATAGATCTATCTTTAGGATTCGCGTCAATTAGGGTGTCTGTTCCCTAATTCTTAGATTACCAGACTTAATAAAAAGGGGCATATTCGATTTCGATAATTTAACCATAGAATGTAGTTTCACGTACTTGTGTCTATTTTGTAAATCTTTTATAAAACCTGCATGTATTCTCATCCCAAAAATATTAGATTTTAAATTCGTCGAGAAGTAAGACTTGGCCACTGTTGATTCACGAACCTATAACAATATATACATATATATTAAAGTATGTTCAAAATATATTTACAACACTTTTAATATATTTTGATGTTTTAAGTTTATTAAGTCAGCTGTCCTCGTTAGTAACCTACAACTAGTTGTCCACAGTTAGATGTACAGAAATAAATCGATAAATATTATCTTGAATCAATCCACGACCCAGTGTATACGTATCTCAGTATTGATCACAACTCAAACTATATATATTTTGGAATCAACCTCAACCCTGTATAGCTAACTCCAACATTCACATATAGAGTGTCTATGGTTGTTCCGAAATATATATAGATGTGTCGACATGATAGGTCGAAACATTGTATACGTGTCTATGGTATCTCAAGATTACATAATATATAATACAAGTTGATTAAGTTATGGTTGGAATAGATTTGTTACCAATTTTCACGTAGCTAAAATGAGAAAAATTATCCAATCTTGTTTTACCCATAACTTCTTTATTTTAAATCCGTTTTGAGTGAATCAAATTGCTATGGTTTCATATTGAACTCTATTTTATGAATCTAAATAGAAAAAGTATAGGTTTATAGTCAGAAAAGTAAGTTACAAGTCGTTTTTGTAAAGGTAGTCATTTCAGTCGAAAGAACGACGTCTAGATGACCATTTTAGAAAACATACTTCCACTTTGAGTTTAACCATAATTTTTGGATATAGTTTCATGTTCATAATAAAAATCATTTTCTCAGAATAACAACTTTTAAATCAAAGTTTATCATAGTTTTTAATTAACTAACCCAAAACAGCCCGCGGTGTTACTACGACGGCGTAAATCCGGTTTTACGGTGTTTTTCGTGTTTCCAGGTTTTAATTCATTAAGTTAGCATATCATATAGATATAGAACATGTGTTTAGTTAATTTTAAAAGTCAAGTTAGAAGTATTAACTTTTGTTTGCGAACAAGTTTAGAATTAACTAAACTATGTTCTAGTGATTACGAGTTTAAACCTTCGAATAAGATAGTTTTATATATATGAATCGAATGATGTTATGAACATCATTACTACCTCAAGTTTAGTAGGTAAACCTACTGGAAGTGACAAGAAATGATCTAGCTTCAAAGGATCTTGGATGGCTTGAAAGTTCTTGAAGTAGGATCATGACACAAAAACAAGTTCAAGTAAGATTTTTACTCGAATTAAGATAGTTTATAGTTATAGAAATTGAATCAAAGTTTGAATATGAATATTACCTTGAATAAGAAAGATAACCTACTGTATATAACAAAGGTTTCTTGATCTTATATGATTACTTGGAATGGATTAGAAAGCTTGGAAGTAAATTAGTAAACTTGAAGGGATTTTTGAAGTGTTCTTGAAGTGTTCTTCCTATGATGATTATAGCTTGATTCTTCAAGTGATTTTTGATGAAGATGATGATTAACTACTGGAAAAATACGTTCATAATAGTGTGTGTGTGTTGAGAGAGAATTAGAAAGAGAATTG
This sequence comes from Rutidosis leptorrhynchoides, assembly GCF_046630445.1. Classification (NCBI taxonomy): domain Eukaryota; kingdom Viridiplantae; phylum Streptophyta; class Magnoliopsida; order Asterales; family Asteraceae; genus Rutidosis; species Rutidosis leptorrhynchoides. Next base: position 629,678,303 of record NC_092333.1, read on the forward strand.
GAAGTGAAATGGAGTGAATGATGAGTGGTAATTGGTGAGTGGTGAGTGGGGTTAAAAGGAGTTCTAGTTAGTTGACTAGCTTATGGTAGAAGTTAAAATTGATTAGTCATACATGACATAATCAAGAGTGGAATCCCATGCTAGTTCCTATTGGTATATACCCATAGTAAGTACGTTTTGAAGCTGTGTATAATACGGGTAAGAATACGACTAGAATTCTTGATGGAAGAAAAGAATGGGAAAGTAACTGTAACCATTTTTGTTAAGTATGAGTGTTTTGATATATGTCTTGAAGTCTTCCAAAAGTATTTTAATACATCTAAATACACTACATGTATATACATTTTAACTGAGTCACTAAGTCATCGTTAGTCGTTACATGTAAGTGTTGTTTTGAAACCTTTAAGTTAACGATCTCAATTAATGTTGTTAACCCATTGTTTATTATATCTAATGAGATGTTAAAGTATTATATTATCATGACATTATGATATATTAATATATCTTAATATGATATATATACATTTAAATGTCGTTACAACGATAATCGTTACATATATGTCTCGTTTCGAAATCCTTAAGTTAGTAGTCTTGTTTATATGTATATAACTCATTGTTAATATACTTATGGAGATACTTACTTATCATAATCTCATGTTAACCATATGTATATCCATATATATATCGTCATGTCATTTTTACAAGTTTTAACGTTCGTGAATCGCCGGTCAACTTGGGTGGTCAATTGTCTATATGAAACATATTTCAATTAATCAAGTCTTAACAAGTTTGATTGCTTAACATGTTGGAAACATTTAATCATGTAAATATCAATCTCAATTAATATATATATATAAACATGGAAAAGTTCGGGTCACTACAATATAACCCACACATATATAAAGTTTAAGTACTCGTGCCTAGTATGTAAAACATAAAATCCGCATGTATTCTCAGTTCCCAAAATAAGTTAAAGTAAAAAAGGGAATGCTATAACTCACAATGATAATGTAGTCGTAAAGTCGGTTCAGAAAAGGTGTGCCAGTAAACGGTCCGTAAGTCCTCAACCTAAGTCAAATAGTACTAAGTCATTAAATCGTCTTAATAGGTTTAAGAGCATGTAAATAAGGTCTTAAGGTCATCATCATTCATCATCAAACAAAAGGCGTAAAGTAAGTTTCGTTTATGAAAGTAGTTTAAAACAAAAGCTGACTTTGATCAGTCACCACGGCCTCTACCCTTACTGAATTAAGGTGAGACCAGTGGCCATGGCTCCATATATGAGTCCCTTAAGTGTGGTAAAATTTACAGGAAGCAAACTCGTCTTCATTTGACCGTGGCGACGGTCTAAGTGCGAGTAGGTCAGAAATTTCTGCACAACGTTAAAGAACATAGTGACGATCGGAGGGCCATAAATCCTAAACCGTAACTCGGATTAAGACGAGTCCTATATGAAAAGTTATCTACTCAAAAAGTTATATCTACAAATCATGGTCTCAGTAGCCCAGGTCTACTGGTCTGTTACAGAAACAGCAGGTCAGTAGGGTTTGGACAGAACAGTAAGTTTAAGTGAGTTCCGGTGGTCTTGGTGCTTAATGTTCATCATGGTTCTCATCCTTGATGCATATAGCTTCAAGTGTACAACTCATTGATGTATCTACATCATCTTAACCAAGTCTTGACCATCATAACCCTAGTGCAAGTCTAAGACATGAAGCACAACTCACTTAAGAGTTGCATGTAGTTTGATGAACCAAAGTTACATCAAAGTCTTAGATTTGACACTTACATGAACTATAATAGAAATATTGAACTCTAAACTTGAAAATAAACTAACTAATCAAGATCTTAAGATGTAGAACATAGTTCTTAGTTAGATCTTGAAGATCCAAGACTCAAAAGTCTAGATCAAGCATAAGTATACAAAGTTATTTTTAAAGAAAACTTATTTGTGTGTTCTTGAACTTTCAAGTTAACTTTTAGTTCAAGATTAATGAGATCAAAGTTAACTAGTAACATTTGACCAATAATAACATAAATCATGAAATTAAAGTGCAAGTAAATGAAGTAAATAGCTAAGTAAACAAGTAATTAAGTTCATGGTTTGCATACTTTAAAGATTCAAGCCTAAGCTTGATCTTTAAGGAAAGTAAACTTTAAAGTTTATTTCATGATTCACAAGTATGCTTTCAACATATGAACTTACAAACTTTTGCAACAATATATGTAGAACATAAACTAGTAAGTTTAGTTCTTCTGTTCTTGATAAATACAAGATTTTATGAAGAATCAAACTAGAAAGTTTGGTTCTTGGAAACTAGTAAGTAAAGTAACTAACAATTACATGTAACTAAATAATAATCAAGAACAAGTAGCAAACAACAAATGATGATGATGATTCATGTATATTCGGTTTTAAGACAAAGGAAAGAAGAAGAGAAAAATGTTCTTGTTACTTACAAAATGTAGAGAAAGATGAGAGAAAATATGAGAGAAAAGTAAGATGTAATTTTGAAGTGAAGTGTGTGTGAGAATACAAGTGAGTATGTAATGCAAAACAAAAGTTTTGAATCCCCTTCTAACCACCTAGGCCGAAGGTTTTGCTCTTCACAAAGGGGGGAAGGATAAGTTCAATGGTTACTAGAGTGTAAAGCTTGAAAAAGGTGGTTACTTGGTGTATGTGCATGGGGATAGCAAGTAATTTGATTCCAAATGCACAAACTAACTAGTTACTTATGAAAGTAATACTTACATGCAATGTTGGGCTAGTTAAGTCCATATAGGAAGTAGGGTGGGCTTATAAGCCCAAAGTCATGAGTCCATTACACTAGTAAAGCCCAAGTTCAATTAATTAACAAGTAAATCCAATTAAAAGCCCAAGTAATTAACCAACAACCTTAGTTAATTAAAATGATTAATAAAACTTAATCATGAATGCAAATAATATTTGAAAATATTATTCGTGAAGTTTCGTGTGTCACAAAGACGTTTCGGGCACTTAAAAGTCAAGTACGGGCAATCATGGCAACATGTAAATGTAATTACATACATTCGTTTAATCACACGTATTAATAATAATAATTATTAATAAATAAACGTTGGAAAAAACCAGGGTCGTTACACCTTACAGACTTGCACCCAGCGAGATGAAAGAACTGCAAAGCCAACTACTAGAACTATTAGAACGTGGTTTCATTCGACCAAGCACATCACCATGGGGAGCTCCTGTTTTGTTTGTCAAGAAGAAAGATGGTACATTCAGGTTGTGTATCGACTACCGAGAGTTGAACAAACTTACCATCAAGAACCGCTACCCACTACCGAGAATCGACGACTTATTTGATCAACTACAAGGCTCGTCTATTTATTCAAAGATTGACTTACGTTCCGGGTATCATCAAATGCAGGTGAAAGAAGATGATATTCCAAAGACTGCTTTCAGAACACGTTACGGTCATTACGAGTTTATGGTCATGCCGTTTGGTTTAACTAATGCACCAGCTGTGTTCATGGACCTTATGAACCGAGTGTGTGGACCATACCTTGACAAGTTTGTCATTGTTTTCATTGATGACATACTTATTTACTCAAAGAATGACCAAGAACACGGTGAATATTTGAGAAAGGTGTTAGAAGTATTGAGGAAGGAAGAATTGTACGCTAAGTTTTCAAAGTGTGCATTTTGGTTGGAAGAAGTTCAATTCCTCGGTCACATAGTGAACAAAGAAGGTATTATGGTGGATCCGGCAAAGATAGAAACTGTTGAAAAGTGGGAAACCCCGAAAACTCCGAAACACATACGCCAGTTTTTAGGACTAGCTGGTTACTACAGAAGGTTCATCCAAGACTTTTCCAGAATAGCAAAACCCTTGACTGCATTAACGCATAAAGGGAAGAAATTTGAATGGAATGATGAACAAGAGAAAGCGTTTCAGTTATTGAAGAAAAAGCTAACTACGGCACCTATATTGTCATTGCCTGAAGGGAATGATGATTTTGTGATTTATTGTGACGCATCAAAGCAAGGTCTCGGTTGTGTATTAATGCAACGAACGAAGGTGATTGCTTATGCGTCTAGACAATTGAAGATTCACGAACAAAATTATACGACGCATGATTTGGAATTAGGCGCGGTTGTTTTTGCATTAAAGACTTGGAGGCACTACTTATATGGGGTCAAAAGTATTATATATACCGACCACAAAAGTCTTCAACACATATTTAATCAGAAACAACTGAATATGAGGCAGCGTAGGTGGATTGAATTGTTGAATGATTACAACTTTGAGATTCGTTACCACTCGGGGAAGGCAAATGTGGTAGCCGACGCCTTGAGCAGAAAGGACAGAGAACCCATTCGAGTAAAATCTATGAATATAATGATTCATACTAACCTTACTACTCAAATAAAGGAGGCGCAACAAGGAGTTTTAAAAGAGGGAAATTTAAAGGATGAAATACCCAAAGGATCGGAGAAGTATCTTAATATTCGGGAAGACGGAACCCGGTATAGGGCTGAAAGAATTTGGGTACCAAAATTTGGAGATATGAGAGAAATGGTACTTAGAGAAGCTCATAAAACCAGATACTCAATACATCCTGGAACGGGGAAGATGTACAAGGATCTTAAGAAACATTTTTGGTGGCCAGGTATGAAAGCCGATATTGCTAAATATGTAGGAGAATGTTTGACGTGTTCTAAGGTCAAAGCTGAACATCAGAAACCATCAGGTCTACTACAACAACCTGAAATCCCGGAACGGAAATGGGAAAACATTACCATGGATTTCATTTCTAAATTGCCAAGGACTGCAAGTGGTTATGATACTATTTGGGTAATATTTGATCGTCTCACCAAGTCAGCACACTTTCTGCCAATAAGAGAAGATGACAAGATGGAGAAGTTAGCACGACTGTATTTGAAGGAAGTCGCCTCCAGACATGGAATATCAATCTCTATTATCTCTGATAGGGATGGCAGATTTATTTCAAGATTCTGGCAGACATTACAGCAAGCATTAGGAACTCGTCTAGACATGAGTACTGCTTATCATCCACAAACTGATGGTCAGAGCGAAAGGACGATACAAATGCTTGAAGACATGCTACGAGCATGTATTATTGATTTCGGAAACAGTTGGGATCGACATCTACCGTTAGCAGAATTTTCCTACAACAACAGCTATCATTCAAGCATTGAGATGGCGCCGTTTGAAGCATTTTATGGTAGAAAGTGCAGGTCTCTGATTTGTTGGAGTGAAGTGGGGGATAGACAGATTACGGGTCCAGAGATAATACAAGAAACTACCGAGAAGATCATCCAAATTCAACAACGGTTGAAAACCGCCCAAAGTCGACAAAAGAGCTACGCTGACATTAAAAGAAAAGGTATAGAATTTGAAATTTGAGAGATGGTCATGCTTAAAGTTGCACCTTGGAAAGGCGTTGTTCGATTTGGTAAACGAGGGAAATTAAATCCAAGTTATATCGGACCATTCAAGATTATTGATCGTGTCGGACCAGTAGCTTACCGACTTGAGTTACCTCAACAACTCGCGGCTGTACATAACACTTTCCACGTCTCGAATTTGAAGAAATGTTTTGCTAAAGAAGATCTCACTATTCCTTTAGATGAAATCCAAATCAACGAAAAACTTCAATTCATCGAAGAACCCATCGAAATAATGGATCGTGAGGTTAAGAGACTTAAACAAAACAAGATACCGATTGTTAAGGTTCGATGGAATGCTCGTAGAGGACCCGAGTTCACCTGGGAACGAGAAGATCAGATGAAGAAGAAATACCTGCATTTATTTCCAGAAGATACGTCAACACCTCCAACTGCTTAAAATTTCGGGACGAAATTTATTTAACTGGTAGGTACTGTAGTGACCCGAACTTTTTCATGTTTATATATGTGTGTATATATATATATATATATATATATATATATATATATTAAATGAAATTGTTATTTACATGATTAAGTGTTTCCAACATGTTAAGCAATCAAACTTGTTAAGACTTGATTAATTGAAATAGGTTTCATATAGACAATTGACCACCCAAGTTGACCGGTGATTCACGAACGTTAAAACTTGTAAAAACTATATGATGACATATATATGGTTATATATATAGTTAACATGATATTATGATAAGTAAACATATCATTAAGTATAATAATAATGAACTACATATATGTAACGATTATCGTTGTAACGACATTTAATGTATATATATCATATTAAGAGATATTAGTACATCATAATATCATGATAATATAATAATTTAAAATCTCATTTAATATTATAAACATTGGGTTAACAACATTTAACAAGATCGTTAACCTAAAGGTTTCAAAACAACACTTACATGTAACGACTAACGATGACTTAACGACTCAGTTAAAATGTATATACTTGTAGTGTTTTAATATGTATTCATACACTTTTAAAAGACTTCAAGACACTTATCAAAATACTTCTACTTAACAAAAATGCTTAGAATTACATCCTCGTTCATTTTCATCAACAATTCTACTCGTATGCACCCATATTCGTACTTGTACAATACACAGCTTTTAGATGTATGTACTATTGGTATATACACTCCAATGATCAGCTCTTAGTAGACCATGTGAGTCACCTAACACATGTGGGAACCATCATTTTGCAACTAGCATGAAATATCTCATAAAATTACAAAAATATGAGTAATCATTCATGACTTATTTACATGAAAACAAAATTACATATCCTTTATATCTAATCCATATACCAACGACCAAAAACACCTACAAACACTTTAATTCTTCAATTTTCTTCATCTAATTGATCTCTCTCAAGTTCTATCTTCAAGTTCTAAGTGTTCTTCATAAATTCCAAAAGTTCTAGTTCCATAAAATCAAGAATACTTCCAAGATTGCAAGTTTACTTCCAAGTTTTCTAAATCCATTCCAAGTAATCATCCAATATCAAGAAACCTTTGTTACTTACAGTAGGTTATCTTTCTAATACAAGGTAATAATCATATTCAAACTTTAATTCAATTTCTATAACTATAACAATCTTATTTCGAGTGGAAATCTTACTTGAAATTGTTTTCGTGTCATGATTCTGCTTCAAGAACTTTCAAGCCATCCAAGGATCCTTTGAAGCTAGATCCATTTTTCTCATTTCCAGTAGGTTTATCCAAGGAACTTGAGGTAGTAATGATGTTCATAACATCATTCGATTCATACATAAAAAGCTGTCTTATTCAACGTTATAAACTTGTAATCACTAGAACATAGTTTAGTTAATTCTAAACTTGTTCGCAAATAACGTTAATCCTTATAACTAAACTTTTAAAATCAACTAAACACATGTTCTATATCTATATTATATGCTAACTTAATGATTTAAAACCCGGAAACACGATAAACACCATAAAACTGGATATACGCCGTCGTAGTAAAACCGGGGGCTGTTTTGGTTGGGATAATTAAAAGCTAAGAAGAACTTTGATTTAAAAGCTATACTTCTGGAAAAATGATTTTTCTTATGAACATGAAACTATATCCAAAAATCATGGTTAAACTTAAAGTGAAAGTATGTTTTTCAAAATGGTCATCAAGATGTCGTTCTTTCGACGGAAATGACTACCTCTTTCAAAAATGACTTGTAACTTGTATTTCCGACTATAAACTTATACTTTTTCTATTTAGATTCATAAAGTTAAGGTTAATACAAAACCGTGGCCACTGGAATCACTCAAAATGTATTAGAAACGAAGAAATGGCGAGTAAAACAAGATTGATAAAAACTACTCATTTTACCTACGTGAAAGTTAGTAATAAATCTATTCCAACCATAACCTAATCAACTTATATTGTATACTATGTAATCTTGAGATACCATAGACACGTATACAATGTTTTGACCTATCATGTCGACCCATCTATATATATATTGCGGAACAACCATAGACACTCTATATGTGAATGTTGGAGTTAGCTATACAGGGTTGAGGTTGATTCCAAAATATATATATAGTTTGAGTTGTGATCAATATTGAGATACGTATACACTGGGTCGTGGATTGATTCAAGATAATATTTATCGATTTATTTCTGTACATCTAACTGTGGACAACTAGTTGTAGGTTACTAACGAGGACAGCTGACTTAATAAACTTAAAACATCAAAATGTATTAAAAGTATTGTAAATATATTTTGAACATACTTTGATATATATGTATATATTGTTATAGGTTCGTGAATCAACCAGTGGCCAAGTCTTACTTCCCGACGAAGTAAAAATCTGTGAAAGTGAGTTATAGTCCCACTTTTAAAATCTAATATTTTTGGGATGAGAATACATGCAGGTTTTATAAATGATTTACAAAATAGACACAAGTACGTGAAACTACATTCTATGGTTGAATTATCGAAATCGAATATGCCCCTTTTTATTAAGTCTGGTAATCTAAGAATTAGGGAACAGACACCCTAATTGACGCGAATCCTAAAGATAGATCTATTGGGCCTAACAAACCCCATCCAAAGTACCGAATGCTTTAGTACTTTGAAATTTATATCATATCCGAAGGGTGTCCCGGAATGATGGGGATATTCTTATATATGCATCTTGTTAATGTCGGTTACCAGGTGTTCACCATATGAATGATTTTTATCTCTATGTATGGGATGTGTATTAAAATATGAAATCTTATGGTCTATTGTTACGATTTGATATATATAGGTTAAACCTATAACTCACCAACATTTTTGTTGACGTTTAAAGCATGTTTATTCTCAGGTGAATACTAAGAGCTTCTGCTGTTGCATACTAAAATAAGGACAAGATTTGGAGTCCATGTTTGTATGATATTGTGTAAAAACTGCATTTAAGAAACTGATTTCGATGTAACATATTTGTATTGTAAACCATTATGTAATGGTCGTGTGTAAACAGGATATTTTAGATTATCATTATTTGATAATCTACGTAAAGCTTTTTAAACCTTTATTTGAAATAAAGGTTATGGTTTGTTTTAAAAATGAATGCAGTCTTTGAAAAAACGTCTCATATAGAGGTCAAAACCTCGCAACGAAATCAATTAATATGGAACGTTTTTAATCAATAAGAACGGGACATTTCACCTATTACATCCAAAAATCACCAACACCATCTCACAACTCATTTGTTCTTCTTCCTTATACAAACTGAGAACCCGTTCACCATCACCACCTTTATTCTCCCTTACTCTCTCTCTATATCCATATTTCTTCTCTCCTCTCTTTCTTTTCTTCTTGATCGTGAACCACCAAACAAATCACTACTTTTCGTCACCACCATTACGACAATCATCACAACTAGCCACCCTCTGCTGTAATGTGTATAACTACTGCAAGTACCTTCTGTTCGACAGTCTCAAGAACAAAAGAATGGCTGCTCAATGTTTCATGATCAATATACCCAATAAAGATAATCCGAACCACCAATATATCTATATATACTTTCTTTTTCACGACATAAAGGTGACAACAACGATCACTTTTCTTTCCCTTGAGGATTGCACGCGTATTTTTTTGTTTGTTGTTTGTTTCCTTTTCACAAATGGTCGACAACTTTTAAACTAATGAACCACTTCCACTAACCTCTTGTCCCATTCCAAATATAAAGATGGCCATGTTGCATTACTTTTATTTTTATTTTTTTCCTTTCGAGATTTCAAAAGCAAATCACAAACTATTAGAACCGCTTAAACAATGGATTTACATCATAATCGAAGACTGTTGTTGATGGAACTTAGCTGTAAAACAGCTGACCAAAAAGCACTTTCTCACAAATGTTAGATGTCGACATATACTAGTGGAAGGAATCACGTTCATAAAGCATCCAATTAGACACCATTCCTTGGATTCTAATATCCCACTCAAAGACTTTAATTGAAAACAATCGGTACATATAATTGATGGACCCTTGTACTCATTTCTTTTAAACTGTGGAGCCACGATTTTTGCTAAAGCCTCGATCCTTTCTTGATTACTATTCGACTAACAAGTATTTCACCCATCTTTTAATTATTAATGACATTATGGTTCTGATAAAGACAACGTATTATAATTAAGATAATAACAAGATGTACGATGATGATTGATGATACTACGGTTATCATGATATAAGATGATGATGAATGCGTAATACGGATTTGATAGAGGATTAAGGCTGCGTATATTTTTCTTCACCTGCTCTTACTCATTCGTAATAGTACCTCACCCAAAAACCCACTTGTTGTACTTTATTGAAGTAATACTTGTTAACTGCCTTCATTTTTCTGTTTTAAAAACGAAACCAGTGTGAGCTTGTGAGTTGGATTCATAGTTGGGCTGCCATATCTGTTGGGCTATGTATGGCTCATAGTATTAGGCCGTGTAAGTTAAAGTAGAGGATAAATAATACGGGTGATTTATTATATATTGGACGGGATTGATTACAGAAAAACATTGATAGATCAGATGGTTAGGAAGGGGTGTTGGGTTTCGAGAGGTCTCGGGTTCGATCCTCACTTAGTGCATTCTTTTTACTTAAGGCTTTTAAAGGTAGTTTTTCCTTTTAAAAACTTTTATTATTATTATTATTATTATTATTATTATTATTATTATTATTATTATTATTATTATTATTATTATTATTATTATTATTATTATTATTATTTTTATTTTTATTATTATTATTATTATTATTATTATTATTATTATTATTATTAATATCATTTTTATTATTATTATTACAAATATTATTATGATTACCATTATTATTATTGTTATGTTATTATTAGAAATTATTATTATGATTGATATTATAGTTATTAGTATTATTACTGCTTGTAATAACAGTTATCATTTAATTATCATTATTAATATCATTATTATAATTAATATCAGTATTGTTATCATTATAATCAAATACGATTTTTATTACTATTATAAACGTTATTTTACCAAATAAATATTATTTATACGAAACTATACTTAGAAGTAATTTTACATATAAAAAGGTATTAATCATATTAACAATCTATTACATAACAAATTAAGTATTTTTTTAAGTTATATATATATATATATATATATATATATATATATATATATATATATTAATAAAATCATATAAATAACAATCTTATTGAATATATACACAAAGTAAATATATATATAATATATGAAATAGTTCGATTACAAGTATATGTATTAATATACCTATGAATGATATAGGTTCGTGAATCCGGGATCAACCCTACACTTGTTAAATGACGTCATATGTATTTTTACTACAAAATACATTAGGTGAGTTCATTTGTTCCCTTTTTACTCATTACGTTTTTGGGCTGAGAATACATGCAAATGCTTTATTAATTGTTTTACAATATTTATATGCGTGAGTTCATTTGATTTCCTTTTACTCTTTACATTTTTGGGACTGAGAATACATGCGCTGTTTTTACAACTGCTTTATTTAATGCTTTTGAAATATATTTTGAACTGCGAATACATGAAATGCTTTTATAAATGTTTGACGAGATAGACACAAGCAAAACATTCCTCGAATGAATTATTATACAGACAGAAGTTCTGCGGATTATTATTGAATTATGTGGACATGATAATTGCCACCATTGAATTATGTGGACATGATAATTGCCACCATTGAGTTATGTGGACATGATAATTGCCACCAATTGAAGTGAATGTTATGTATCGAGAGAATGATTTTATACACAGGTTAGGTGTATGTTATTTTTGTGCACAAGATATGTGCACGGTTACTAAGATTTATGAAAGATGATTTCGTACACGAGAAAGGTGTACTGTATTTAAAAGATATCGCATGTACATTACAGGTGGGTATAGGATTCGGGCTCATTTGTACCATGCAGGATTTAAATCTTGTGGTCTATCAAAATGATGTATTTTATTGTTTTATAATAAACCTATGAACTCACCAACCTTTTGGTTGACACTTTAAAGCATGTTTATTATCAGGTATGAAAGAAATCTTCCGCTGTGCATTTGCTCATATTACATGGAGTCGTTCATGGCATATAGGGGTCAGAACCTCGCAATGGGACCAACTGTTGAAGACTTCGTCCAGATGGATTAGGACGGGGCATTTCACTTCATACTCTTAGAATAAACAAGTATGTCGTCAATGAACACAATTACCGACTTTTCCAACATAGGTTGGCCCACTCGGTTCATAAGATCCATGAATGCCGTCGGTGCATTTGTAAGACCAAAAGGCATAACTACAAACTCAAAATGCCCATAACGAGTTCGAAAAGCCGTTTTCTCTATGTCTTCCTCACGGACCCGCACTTGGTGATAGCCGGACCGTAAGTCAATCTTAGAAAAATACGTTGCACCTTGGAGTTGGTCAAACAAATCGTCAATCCGAGGCAATGGATAACGATTCTAGATCGTCACTTTGTTCAACTCCCGATAATCGATGCACATACGCATACTACCATCTTTCTTTTTCACAAACAAAACCGGAGCACCCCATGGCGAGGAACTCGGTCAAATAAAACCCTTTTCAAGCAACTCTTGGGTTTGATTTAACAACTCTCGCATTTCCGTCGGCACTAAATGATAAGGAGTTTTAGCAATGGGAGTAGCTCCCGGAACCAACTCAATACGAAATTCGACTTGTCTTTCCGTCGGAACACCCGGTAACTCATCCAAGAAAACGTCTTCAAATTCATTAACCACCGGAATTTCACGAATGGATGGTGGCTCATCACGAGTATCAATGACATGGGCAAGAAAAACCATACCACCACTCTTAAAAAAACGTCGCTCCCGTGCATAAGTGCATAATGGTACGAGTCTTTTTCGTTTATCGCCATGAATAATCAACTCTCCCCCATTTGGGGTCTTCACCCGAATGAACTTATCATGGCATGTAATATCGGCTCTATAACGATCGAGCCAATCCATACCCACAACAATATCGAACTCACCCAAAGTCATCGGAATGAGATCAATTTTAAACGTTTCGGTACCAAACACAACATTACAATCCTTACACATATCAACCCCTAGCACTGTCTTACCTTCCGCTATTTCGACTTCTACCGGATTACTTAACTTTTCTAGCGGTTTGTTAAGCTTAGACACAAATCGAGGTGACACAAAAGACAAATTTGCACCGCTATCAAATAATATCCTTGTCGGATTAGAGTTAACCATGAAAGTACTTGAGACAACTTCATTGGATTGCTTGGCCTCTTCGTTGGTCATCAAATAATTTCGCCCCTTAGCCGTACCTGCCGCTTTCTCTAACCGCTTAACATGATCGTTGTTCAAATCGGGACACTCCGTCCTCCGATGCCCTTATTTACCACAATTATAACAAGTGAGCTTGGTTGTAGTAGATGGTTTGGTGCAATCACGGGCCATATGCCCCTTTCGTCCACAATTGTGACAAGAATAAGGAAAAAGCTCCGGAAGCACCTTTCTTCACACTACCAACGCTCTCGGTTGTACCTTTACTCTTCTTGTTCGAGTGACTAGTAGCTTCGAACTTCCTTTTTCCAGAATTAAAGCCACTCTTTCTCAAGATGAGCGACTCGAAACCTTTGGCCATATCGAACAACTCATCAAAACTTTTCACCACGTTCACACTAATCTTCTCTTAATAATTGTCGATCAAGATTCGATAGAAATCTTCCTTCAACATTTTATCATTCCCGACATACTCCGGGCAAAATTGGGTTTTTGACAAGAAAACGGATTTAAGAGTGTTCAAATCCATCGACCCTTGCTTCAAGGAACGCAACTCGTCCTTAAGTCTAGTAAGATCGGCCAAAGTTCGGTACTCTTGGAAAAACTCCGCCTTGAACTCATCCCAAGTAAAGTCCATACATTGCTCTTCACCATAAAGTTGGATTTTTGCATCCCACTACAACTTAGCATCACCTCTCAACATGCTACAACCATACCTCATCTTTTTATCAAGAGGGCATTCACAAGTACGCAAAGCCCCCTCCATATCGGAGATCCACCGGGCACTCTTAAGTGGGTCCCGTTCGCCCTCAAAAGTAGGAGGTTGAGCATCTTTGAAGTTCTTATAGAAAAAGTCTCGCTTCCCAACATTATCCTCTTGAAGGACAACCTTAATTTGTTCCTTTACTACATTGACTAATTGCTCGTCAATCGTATCTAGAAACATTTTCTTAACATCTTCAAGGAAAGACGTATGATGACTTTTCAAAATGGCCTTAACTTTGGCCGTGAACTCAGGGTCCTCGCTCGTGCCCCCATTTTCGGTGTCGTGTCCGTTTCTCATCTTCATTCTATAAAACGGAAGAGGTTAAACATCGAAACGAAAAGACATAACACATATATATATATATATATATACACACATATACACCTTACCGCCCCATCTTGCTCAACAATCGTCGTACATCACTTGTTTGACACGATTTGCACCCGTAACAATGGTAGCTAGTCATTGTTACGCGAGCATCTCGCATTAACTTTCTAGTACAACGTCTATCTCGCTTGATGGATTTCAAATACAACACAAAACAAATAGCGCAAGGTTAGATCACATGAACCTATGCACTACCATACCCGATCCGACCCGAAGTCCTACCAGTCCCGCATAAAGCACACACACAATAAAGTCTAAGTCTAGGCACCTATCTCAAGTCGCCTAAATGCCTTAGACCATGCTCTGATACCACTTGAAACAACCCAACCCTTATTTAACACGAGTAATTTTTTTTTAAAAGTAATTAAACATTTACGCGCCATTCGATGAGGTAAACCATTCCATACGATCCATTAAAACAATACCACAAGTTGAATGTTTACAATAGGAACGAAGGCCATTTATTAAATGTGATACAAGTTCGACCCATTTAAAATGATAGTTTTAATCCAAACTAGACCCGAGCATGGTTTGGGGCTAAACTAGCCAAAACGCTAGGTCAACTCCAAAAGCTTCAACACAAATCCAACATGGGGAACTAGTATCCAACAACCCCCTTCCCTTTGTCCGCACCTGCATCTAAAAAGATAAACAACGAGAGTGGTAAGCTAACGCTTAGTGAATGCAATAATTATACATATGCATATATAACCTACTTACTTGCAAACACTTACCAATACCGCATACAAGCTAGCAATTCGATAACCATGCAAACATTATGCATAAACTACTATCCGCAATTCACAATAAGCTAGCAACAATAATAGCATATAGTTCACAATTTAATATGCTAAATACAAATTCACACAACCATGGTTAACCAATCGTACTAGGGAACGGCACTCGCAAAAGACCGTCGGAGTTCATAACATCCATTAGTGTTACTTAATCATCGCATAATCACTAATCCCCCGGGTGATGTCTTAAACACCTCGACTAACTCACCCCCATGACAATGTGGTGTCTTGAACACCGCGACAATTCCACATGCCAATCAAACTAATGAGTGGTTCTTAAACACCGCGAAAATACCACTCGTTACGTAGAATGTGGTGTCTTAAACACCGCGATAATACCACATTCACACTACATAAATAAATACATTATATACGTACACGCATAATTATTCCACTCACCTTAATACGTCGTTGGGGATTATACACTTTCGTATGCTTCAAAGCAAAGTACCTAATACATTAAGTACACATTCAATACACAACTTGTGGAACTAACCACAATACTTACACTTGAGCATTTAATGATCCAATTGCATAAAATAACTCAACTACACCAAAACCGCCCATAAATGGCCAAGACTTATCTTTAATCACTAAAGCTAGTGATTTGAAGTCTACTAACTCTAACTAACACCAACTTAAGGTATTCCATACCCATTTCACCCAACTAGGTCAACCATTACTCATTTGACCCATTTTAACACTTAGACTCACAAATCAAGTCAAACTTAAATCATTAACAATTCTTTCATCATTTACAAGTGTAATGGTGACTAACAACACCATTTAACACTTACAACCTCAATCATAAGACCAAAACCCTATATTATAGCTATTAGGGTTTTCTTACATCAATTTTACCCAAATTCACCCATTTAACCCCAATGGGTCTTACAAGTCTCAAATGAACAAAACCCTAACCATAATTTAACTAAAACTCAAAACATGGTGTTAAGACTTACCAACACTATCCACTCGTAGCTAAGAACGAGGAGAACAAATTTCCTATTTGCTCCAAAGATCGAATCACAAGTCTTCACCTTCGAATCTCACTTTTAATTTAAATGGGTTTTGTGTTTTGGAAGAGAAATGGAAAGAAAAGGGAAATGAAAATGAATAAAATGGGATAAGTGGTTGATATTTAAGCCACAATTCTGATCTAAACGCGAAAAGATGAAAATACCCTTGAACCACTCCTATTTAAGTCTGAAAAATGGATCAGCATACCAGTAGGGTCGCGGCGCAACCCCTTTTGTCGCGGTGCGGCAATTAACATAAAATTCGAGCTGTTTAATTTGGTTCCTGGGGTTTGATTCACATTATATGTTGCGGTGCGACCTTCCTCTCCGCGATGCGACAATGGTCGCAGTCTGACCTTTCATGACCCGTCCTAATCCATCTGGACGAATACATTACATTTGGTTACTTCGCGAGGTACTTGACCTCTATATGATACATTTTACAAACATTGCATTCGTTTTTAAAAGACAAACTTTCATTACATCGACAGTTGACGGCATGCATACTATTTCATAATATATCCAACTATAATTGACTTACTAATAATCTTGATGAAATCGACGACTCGAATGCAACGTCTTTTGAAATATGTCATGAATGACTCCAAGTAATATCTCTAATATGAGCAAATGCACAGCGGAAGATTTCTTTCGTACCTGAGAATAAACAAGCTTTAAAGTATCAACCAAAAGGTTGGTGAGTTCATTAGTTTATCATAACAATCATTTCCATTAATTTTAATATACCACAAGATTTTCATTTCTCATAAATATACGTCCCATGCATAGAGACAAAAATAATCATTCATATGGTGAACACCGGGTAACCGACCTTAACAAGATGCATATAGAATATCCCCATCATTCCGGGACTATACATGATAAATTCGAAGTACTAAAGCATCCGGTACTTTGGATAGGGCTTGCTGGGCCCGATAGATCTATCTTTAGGATTCGCATCAATTAGGGTGTCTGTTCTCTAATTCTTAGATTACCAGACTAAAAAGGGGCATATTCAGTTTAATAATCTAGCTATAGAAAGTAGTTTTAAGTACTTGTATCTATTTCGTCAAATATTTATAAAAGTGCATGTATTCTTAGTCCCCAAAATATATATTGCAAAAACATTTAAAAAGGGAGTAATGAAACTCACCATACTGTATTTTGTAGTAAAAATACATATGACAATATTGAACAAGTGTAGGGTTGGCCTCGGATTCACGAACCTATATCATTTATATATATATTAACACAAATAATGGTAATCGAACAAATTTATATATTATTATTAGTGATTTAATTGTTATTTTAATTATGTGTTTCTTTAATAACCTAATTAATTACACTTATTAATATTTATTATAAAAGTATTAATATAGATATGTTATATGTAGTAATTATGGTTTTATATAACTAATAGTCATTTGATAAAATAATATTGATAATAATAATAAATAAAAGTTGTTTTATTTTACAATAATAATAATAATAATAGTTATCATGATAATAATATTGATAATATAAAAATAATAATAATAAAGATAGTAATAATAATAATTTTGATAAAAATGATAATTTTTCTAATAATGATAATAATAATAATAAAAATGATACTTTTAATGTCAATGATAGTTTTTAATAAAAATGATACTAATAACAATATTAATGATATTAATAATCTTGATAATACTCATAATAATAATAACAATAATAATAATAATAATAATAATAATAATAATAATAAGTAATAATAATAGTAATAATAATAATAATAATAATAATAATAATAATAAATATGAATAATAGTAATAATAATAATAATAATAATAATAATAATAATAATAATAATAATAATAATAATAATAATAATAATAATAATAATAATAATAATAATAATAATAATAATAATAATAATAATAATAATAATAATAATGGTAATAGTAATACTACCTCAAAGGAGTAGCCCTAAAAAAAATGCCCAAATCCGGGTTTGAACCCGCGACGTCCCGCTAAACCGATAACGCCTTTAACCATTCCTTTATCGTCATCTAAACTCCATCTTCCCAATTAATATGATCCTAACATTATCTAACCTCATCAAATCATCACACTCGTTTCATCATTTATCATTACCATCATTTGATCATTATTTCACCACCATCACCTTCGAATCATCTTATCACCTCATCATGTTATCATTTAATCAACCCCATTATATATCCAATATCATTCCTATTATCATCCCCTCATTACGATATCATAAACTTTATCATAATTATAATTCATTGACGTATAACGTCACCAATGTCACTATCATACTCGTATCATCTCTAACCATTATTATCATAAATTGTTTTCATCGTGCACATCATTATTCTCCTAAAACAGATACGTACATGTATATTTGATGGTGTTTGGGTTACTTAGTCTAAAACTGATAGTCCAATCGCCGTGGCCCGTTATTTTAATTAATGGATCATGAAGCCCAAGAGTTGTGACCCAATATGAAGCTTAGTAACTAATCGACCAAACTGATATACATAAAGCCTCGGCCCAAAAGTAAAGATAAATACTCTGTAATATGTTCCAGCTGTTGAGTGGGGTTTTAATAAAGGAACACTGATATAATTCAATATATACAGCCGTGACTTTTAAATAATTTCAATGAGTTTATCGGCCAATAAAGAGAAAGAAACAATAAATCAACAACCTGCTCACCATCATCAAATATACTACGTTTATTATAGGTATCATCACCGTGACTGCAACAACAACAATAAAATAGGAACAAAAGAATGGGTTCGGTTTATATGTGTTTGAACAGAACAAGAGCAGCAGTCATACAGAAATATCGAGCGGGTTTGCAGGTTGTGGGTTTTAATCGTATCAATACAGAAGTAAATTAGTTGCGTGTGATCTTGTGACTGGTTCGAACACGAAAATAACGTACATATGGTTACGTTTACAGCTCATCAAGAAAAGTTTAGGTTTTCATTAATAATTGAACTAGGATTGAATAGATGGTGGTGATCTTGGGATAGAAATAGCGAGCATAAGAAGTAGGTTATAACATTCATGGGTTTTGGTAGCTTATAGCAACAGTCTACGTGGTTGTATGTGCAAGAAGATAATTCAAAACGATTACCATCAATCACCACTTATTTGTAATCGTAATAGTGAACGGAACAGGAAGAAACACAGCAACAACAATACACGATGGTCTGTGGTGGTGTGTTCAACGATGGTAGCAACATCAAACGATGAGAGAATCGAGTGATATTGTGGTAGTTTTTGTTGAACTGAAACAGAAAGAAAGTAGTAACGATGGTATCCTTGGTGGTTTGATCGAATAAGAAAAGAAGAAAAAGAAAAAGAAGGAGGAGGCTTGGTGGTTCAACGATGTTATAGTGGTGGTGGGAGGCTTAGGGTGATGAAGATCGAGTGGTGGCAGTTGTAAGTGATGGTACATGGTGGTTGCTTCGGTGGTTTAGTGATGATGGAAATCGGTGGTGAAGGTTGCCGAGGAGATCAAGAGGTAGGATGATGGTTGTTGTAGTTCTTGGTTACACGATGGTAAGTTTGTTTAAAACGGTGATGGTTATACATGGTGATCTATGAATGGAATTATTAGAAATCTCGTTGTTTGAATTCTTAAACATGTGTATATATATATATATTCTGTAAAATTAATAATATTAATATAATAATTATTATTATAATATATTTTAAGAATAATCATTGAATTGAATGAACTCAACACGGTAAACTCAAATGATAATTTCAATTATCACGGGTACATATGACTATTAACTGCTGACACTTTAGCACGGATATTATTTCGTGCTCCGTTGATAATTAGTGGCGAATAAAAGTATTCGGAAAAATCCCAAATTTTTACAGTGACTATCTTTATTTATTTTGGTCATTATGGTATAAAATTCAGTCATTAACTATTAAATAAAAATTACATCAACTGTCCCTCTCATTTATGGGTGAAATATAAAAAGTGTTAAAACTTAACAAATAGTTCCTAAATACATTTTTAATAAGCCTAAAATTTATAGAACTCATTTTCGTATCACCATTTATTTTAAGATTACATAAGTTTGAGTTTAACTTGCTTAATATCAATCGAAACATCAAACGAGTATTACAATCATTTAATATTTATTTTTAATATACATTATTTATATATAGAGATATATTTTAAATAATAATTATTATAATATCCTATTTTTATTTTACTTTACATAAATAACTTTTAGTAACAACAACCTACACTATTTAAAATTATGTTTCCAATTATATTTATATATATATATATATATATATATATATATATATATATATACACACACACACACATATCAAGTTACAATTAATTGTTCGTGAATCGTTGAAACTGGTCGAGGTTAAATGAATCTATGTAGACAGTTCAAAATTTTTGAGACTCAATTTAATAGACTTTGCTTATCATGTCAAAACCATATAGAGATTAAGTTTAAATTTGGTCGGAAATTTCTGGGTCGTCACAGTACCTACCCGTTAAAGAAATTTCGTCCTCGAAATTTGATAGAGATCGTCATGGTTGACAATAAGTATGTTTTCATGACGAATATGAGTTGATAAATAGAGTTTTATCATCCTTGAGTAATATGAATGAAACAATTCGATTACTCGAAACGTACGAGTGAAGCTTTTACAAAAGAGTGAAATGAGGAAAATAAGATTCGTCTTGACTTTAAGTAAAGCGATTAAGACATCTCGGATTCGTAGGTTAAATCTTTGAATTTTGAATGATCATGGCTATCGTTCTAAGAAAGAACTGGTAATAGCATGATCTGACTTGTTAAATTACCAGAAGTCACGAGAAAAGATAGAATTATCAGGAAAACATGTTCCCAATATGTTTGGAGATCAAGTAGAATGTAAGAGTCGTGTAACATGGCACATGATAATGTTATGGTCTGTGAATCATCACGTTTCATTAGAAACTCAGCATGACTTACTGTAATATAATCACGTTGATCAAGTGTCATTATATTATACTAACTCATGCATCAATTTTCCACACTACTTCAAAAACATTCAAATTTAAACTCGAAGATTTTCAGAATATAGAAACTAAACAGTTTCCTTTATGATGTAATACAGATAGCACGAAGAGATAAATAATTTCGGACGAGAATATTTATGAAAATATCTTCAAAAATATCGAAGATATTTATGATGATATTTTGGAATTTTTAAGTTCGATGGTTGATGAAGAAAGATTTCCCGCAAGATTTTAACATGAGTACATAGCAAGATATTCGTTGATGTTTTCATCGGATCCAGAATTACCTGGATTCTTTGAATATATGGTATGGTCCTTGTATTTGGCCTTGGTCTCCTTCATGGTTTGCTCAATATGTTTTTCAGTACTAAATTTTCTATCGAGCGTTCCTAACACTCCCTTCTTTATCATCAAACTTTTGGCCGTTTAAATCATCTACAATTTTTCTGTTTCCTCTGCATTTAATGCTACGATATCTGAATCATCGGTTATCAATCCGAGGTGGTTTCAGGAGGATTGTGTTTTTAGATGATTAAACGCTGATGGTAATATGGTGGAATATAAAAGGTTCCCCGGTAACAATAAAAGAGCACGCATATATGTCAAGGTTATAATAAGGTTGTTTCGAACAAAAAGTCGAAGTTGACTTGTTGAAGCTGTGACAAATTTGGCTAATTTGGAAAGAAATTGAAAAGTTATCTTCGGTAATAATAACGCTAAAGGAGTTAGCACAGCTACGTGTTAAACGTTTACTCAGTTCCCGAGAGTTTTTCAGGTGCATAGCTATATGCATAAATCTTTCTTTCCGTAGATGAAGTGCGGTTGGTTCATTCTCTTGCTTGAGGTGTTTTCAAGAATCATGAAAGGTTTGAACGCAGATCATAATCGTCAAGATACAAATGAAGTTTAGGATGAAATCAAGTGGTAAACTTGAAGAATTGTTTAGTTTCATATGTTATAATCAATATTTTAATTCATTTTAATTGTCAAATTTTGGTAGTCCTCAGTTGATAGTCCTCAGTTAACAATATATAATATTTAAATTAATTAATACGCGTCGTGACCCGTGTACATGTCTCAGACTCGATCACAACTCAAAGTATATATATTATTGTAGAATCAACCTCAACCCTGTATAGCTAACTCTAGCATTACTGCATATAGAGTGTCTATGGTTATTCCAAATAATATATATAGATGCATCGAAATGATATGTCAAAACCTTGTATAAGTGTCCCGATATTTAAATGCGTAAATAACAGTAATTAAATGGCGATAAATAAAGTGCGTAAAATAAATAACAGAAATTAAATGACGATAAATAAAATTGCGAGAATATAAATTGCGATAAATAAACTGCGATAGATAAATTGCGATAATAAAATGTAATAAGGAATTAACAGTTAGCTAGGAACAGTTAGCTAGGATTTTGTTAGCGTGGATTCTTAACAAAATATTATCATGGTTAATTTGTTTGTTTCTAACAAATTTTATTTTTGTCCAATATTTTCTTCATTATGCCACTTGTTGGATTCTGATAGATCAAAATCCAAATATGAAATTGAATGAAAAGGGTTATTCTGCGGTGAACGGATACGTATATCGGTGGTTGTAAATAGGATAGTAAATGACTGTTGAATTAGATTTGAAAGAATATACAGTGTACTTATTAATGTGAAATCTAAATATTCCTCGGGTATTACCTACCCGTTAAAATATTTTCACCATTAACAGTTTGTACGAAAGAATTTTTAATTACAGGCTTTATGAAAAAATATATATACATATATATTTTCTTCAGATGTAATCATGGATTTAATGAGTCAATATGATATTAAACTCATTTGATTTACCGTTAGAACAAGAATATATAATCTCTAAAACATTAGAGATTACATAATCGCCATGTCGAATGAAGATAAAAGATGTAGAACGATTCACAGATTGATGATTATGCTCGAGGTACATAATGAGATGTTGAGGTGTAAGATGTTGAACTTGGGTTATTGGTGGTACTGGTATTGATGTTGATGGTACTGTTGGTGCCGTTGATGTTGCTGAAGCTGGTACGTTTTGCACCATATTTTTCAAGGCTACAACTCGGGCGCATAGTTCGTTGACTTATTACTCCGGGATGATTGTCTGTAAGAACGAGCGAATGAATAAGGTTTAGAATCTGAGATAGTATGTAATCATGATGTGATATTCGGGAAATGAGGGTGAAAATGGTGTTTCGGGCTGGTTCACCGGTAAGTGCTTCAGGTTCTTCGCAAGGAGGTGAATTTGGTTGGTGGAAAGGATCGCCTTCTTCGCGTCTCCATTGATTCAGTCGACTACGGACCCATCAGATGAATTGGGGATGGATGATTGGTTGATTCATTCTGGTGACACTGCTTCCGGAGCTTAGTTGAACATCCATGTCGGAATAGCTATCAGGTTCCGAAGAACTTGAACTAGTGACGAGTTTCATCTTGTACGGTTAGATGAAGAATTTTTGATATGAAATGATTTTCAGATATCAGATGATATTCTAATTACATAGAATACCTAAATGTAGTACAGAAAATCCCGTAGATTACGGAGGAATTTATGGAATATGTTAGACAAAGTTTACAGTAACAGATACGCTAAGATATAAATTAGCCGATATGCTAAGATATGAATTTTGTCTATACACTATTCATGCAATCAATGTGATAAGATGTGTCTAGACTAAGAATGATAAGCAGGAAATTTTTCGACGAAAATGATAAGCAAAACTGTTGACATACAGACACGGTAGAAGTCCAGACTCACTAATGCATCCTAACGACTTATCAGTTAGAACACTAATGCAGACCTGGTTCGCTAAGACCACTGCTCTGGTACCAACTTTCATGACCCGTCCTAATCCATCTGGACGAATACATTACATTTGGTTACATCGCGAGGTACTTGACCTCTATATGATACATTTTACAAACATTGCATTCGTTTTTAAAAGACAAAATTTTATTACATCGACAGTTGACGGCATGCATACTATTTCATAATATATCCAACTATAATTGACTTAGTAATAATCTTGATGAACTCGAAGACTCGAATGCAACGTCTTTTGAAATATGTCATGAATGACTCCAAGTAATATCTCTAATATGAGCAAATGCACAGCAGAAGATTTCTTTCGTACCTGAGAATAAACATGCTTTAAAGTGTCAACCAAAAGGTTGGTGAGTTTATTAGTTTATCATAACAATCATTTCCATTAATTTTAATAGACCACAAGATTTTCATTTCTCATAAATATGTGTCCCATGCATAGAGATAAAAATAATCATTCATATGGTGAACACCTGGTAACCGACCTTAACAAAATGCATATAGAATATCCCCATCATTCCGGGACTCCCTTCGGACATGATAAATTCGAAGTACTAAAGCATCCGGTACTTTGGATGGGGCTTGTTGGGCCCGATAGATCTATCTTTAGGATTCGCGTCAATTAGGGTGTCTGTTCCCTAATTCTTAGATTACCAGACTAAAAAGGGGCATATTCGGTTTAATAATCCAGCCATAGAATGTAGTTTTAAGTACTTGTGTCTATTTCGTCAAATATTTATAAAAGCGAATGTATTCTCAGTTCCAAAAATATATATTGCAAAAGCATTTAAAAAGGGAGTAATGAAACTCACCATACTGTATTTTGTAGTAAAAATACATATGACAATATTGAACAAGTGTAGGGTTGGCCTCGGATTCACGAACCTATATCATTTATATATATATTAACACAAATAATGGTAATTGAACAAATTTATATATTATCATTAGTGATTTAATTGTTATTTTAATTATGTGTTTCTTTAATAACCTAATTAATTACACTTATTAATATTTATTATAAAAGTATTAATATAGATATGTTATATATAGTAATTATGGTTTTATATAACTAATAGTCATTTGATAAAATAATATTGATAATAATAATAAAAAAAAGTTGTTTTTATTTTACAATAATAATAATAATAATAATAGTTATCATGCTAATAATATTGATAATATAAAAATAATAATATTAATGTCAAAATAATAATAACGATAGTAATAATAATAATAATTTTGATAAAAATGATAATTTTCTAATAACGATAATAATAATAATAAAAATGATACTTTTAATGTCAATGATAGTTTTTAATAAAAATGATACTAATAACAATATTAATGATATTAATAATCTTGATAATACTCATAATAATAATAATAATAATAATAATAATAATAATAATAATAATAACAATAATAATAATATTAATAATAATAAATATTAATAATAGTAATAATAATAATAATAATAATAATAATAATAATAATAATAATAATAATAATAATAATAATAATAATAATAATAATAATAATAATAATAATAATAATGGTAATAGTAATACTACCTCAAAGGAGTAGCCCTAAAAAAATGCCCAAGTCCGGGTTTGAACCTGCGACGTCTCGCTAACCCGATAACGCCTTTAACCATTCCTTTATCATCATCTTAACTCCATCCTCCCAATTAATATGATCCTAACATTATCTAACCTCATCAAATCATCACACTCGTTTCATCATTTATCATTACCATCATTTGATCATTATTTCACCACCATCACCTTCGAATCATCTTATCACCTCATCATGTTATCATTTAATCAACCCCATTATATATCCAATATCATTCCTATTATCATCCCCTCGTTACGATATCATAAACTTTATCATAATTATAATTCATTGACGTATAACGTCACCAATGTCACTATCATACTCGTATCATCTCTAACCATTATTATCATAAATCGTTTTCATCTTGCACATCATTATTCTCCTAAAACAGATACGTACATGTATATTTGATGGTGTTTGGGTTACTTAGTCTAAAACTGATAGTCCAATCACCGTGGCCCGTTATTTTAATTAATGGATCATGAAGCCCAAGAGTTGTGACCCAATATGAAGCTTAGTAACTAATCGACCAAACTGATATACATAAAGCCTCGGCCCAAAAGTAAAGATAAATACTCTGTAATATGTTCCAGCTATTGAGTGGGGTTTTAATAAATGAACACTGATATAATTCAATATATACAGCCGTGACTTTTAAATAATTTCAATGAGTTTGTCGGCTAATAAAGAGAAAGAAACAATAAATCAACAACCTGCTCATCATCATCAAATATACTACATTTATTATAGGTATCATCACCGTGACTGCAAAAACAACAATAAAATAGAAACAAAAGAATGGGTTCGGTTTATATGTGTTTGAACAGAACAAGAGCAGCAGTCATACAGAAATATCGAGCAGGTTTGCATGTTGTGGGTTTTAATCGTATCAATATAGAAGTAAACTAGTTGCGTGTGATCTTGTGACTGGTTCGAACAGGAAAATAACGTACATATGGTTACGTTTACAGCTCATCAAGAAAAGTTTAGGTTTTCATTAATAATTGAACTAGGATTGAATATATGGTGGTGATCTTGGGATAGAAATAGCGAGCATAAGAAGTAGGTTATAACATTCATGGAGTTTGATAGCTTATAGAAACAGTCTATGTGGTTATATGTGCAAGAAGAAAATTCAAAACGATTACCGTCTATCACCACTTATTTGTAATCGTAATAGTGAACGGAACAGGAAGAAACACAGCAACAACAATACACGGTGGTCTATGGTGGTGTGTTCAACGACGGTAGCAACATCAAAAGATGAGAGAATCGAGTGATATTGTGGTAGTTTTTGTTAAACTGAAACAGAAATAAAGTAGTAACGATGGTATCCTTGGTGGTTTGATCGAATAAGAAAAGAAGAAAAAGAAATAGAAGGAGGAGGCTTGGTGGTTCAATGATGTTATAGTGGTGGTGGGAGGCTTAGGTTGATGAAGATCAAGTGGTGGCGGTTGTAGGTAATGGTACATGGTGGTTGCTCCGGTGGTTTAGTGATGATGGAAATCGGTGGTGAAGGTTGCCGAGGAGATCAAGAGGTAGGATGATGGTTGTTGTAGTTCTTGGTTACACGATGGTAAGTTTGTTTAAAACGGTGATGGTTATATATGGTGATCTATGAATGAAATTATAAGAAATCTCGTTGTTTGAATTCTTAAACATGTGTATATATATATATATTCTGTAAAATTAATAATATTAATATAATAATAATTATTATAATATATTTTAAGAATAATCATTGAATTGAATGAACTCAATACAGTAAACTCAAATGATAATTTCAATTATCACGGGTACATATGACTATTAACTGCCGACACTTTAGCACGGATATTATTTCGTGCTCCGTTGATAATTAGTGGCGAATAAAAGTATTCGGAAAAATCCCAAATTTTTAAAGTGACTATCTTTATTTATTTTGGTCATTATGGTATAAAATTCAGTCATTAACTATTAAATAAAAATTACATCAACTGTCCCTCTCATTTATGGGTGAAATATAAAAATTGTTAAAACTTAACAAATAGTTCCTAAATATATTTTTAATAAGCCTAAAATTTATAGAACTCATTTTCGTATCACCGTTTATTTTAAGATTACATAAGTTTGAATTTAACTTGCTTAATATCAA
Source organism: Rutidosis leptorrhynchoides (assembly GCF_046630445.1). NCBI lineage: Eukaryota > Viridiplantae > Streptophyta > Magnoliopsida > Asterales > Asteraceae > Rutidosis > Rutidosis leptorrhynchoides. Next base: position 629,706,218 of record NC_092333.1, read on the forward strand.
TTGAAACATCAAACGAGTATTACAATCATTTAATATTTATTTTTAATATACTTTATTTATATATAGAGATATATTTTAAATAATAATTATTATAATATCCTATTTTTATTTTACTTTACATAAATAACTTTTAGTAACAACAACCTACACTATTTAAAATTATGTTTCCAATTATTATATATATATATATATATATATATATATATACACACACACACACACACACATATAAAGTTACAATTAATTGTTCGTGAATCTTCGAAACTGGTCGAGGTTAAATGAATCTATGTAAACAGTTCAAAATTTTTGAGACTCAATTTAATAGACTTTGCTTATCATGTCGAAACCATATAGAGATTAAGTTTAAATTTGTTCGGAAATTTCCGGGTCGTCACATGACCACCTTTCCATATTTCAAACTCACAATGAAAAACATGGCTTGAACCTTTCGTTCTCGCTTCTTATACTCATTAAACTTCAACTTTAAGCCTCACATGACTTAATACCTCTCCTAAACCATGTGCATACCCGTACACATATACCTTCTCATGCGTAATATATTACAAATTAACACTTAAAACGTTTAAACACATAAACGAAAAAGATATAATGTTCTAACAATTAAATAAGTACCTTAAGTCATATACGAAGAAAACGGGATGTTACAGGTTAATGTAATACTGTTGTTGGTTATTTCGGTAGATTAATCAAACAAAGTGGCAACGTACATGTTATATCAATTTACGCTATGATAAAGATAGTATGATAACTAATCCATGAATATAATGAGTATAATCCATGATATGCTACATATCCTAAATATGATGAATATAGTACATCCTCAAAACAATTTAAGTTAGTTTCAATGTCAAATTTCAAATAAATAAACTGCAGTAAAATCAAAAAGTAAGAACATTTTACCAGAATGAACGAAAACACGTGAGCTAACATACCAACAACTCATGAAGCATAAACATGAATAACAATATATAACTCAAAACATGATAGGTAAAAGTATGTAAAGACACAGAAAAAAACATTCAAATAACAGAAGTTGGCCATGCCTACATTTTTTTATTATGCTAATCTTGATAATTAGCTGTATGATAATTAGAGCCTGTGCGTTGCACAGATCGGTAAAATAATCGTGAAAAATCAATTGAGTTTATCAAACATACATAATTGAACAAATAAACATACCGGCTTAAGTAGTCAGGTGAACGAAATTCATGCAAAAATGAATTTAACACAAGCACGCACATGACAAAAGATAGAAACATTACCTTGCCGCAAAACCTGACTTGAATCACCATAATCACAATGTAACATAATGAACACTCTCAAGACAAACATAAAAGATGTAAAAGTTGTCCGTTTTGACCTGTAGACCTTCAACTTGATATCAAGATACAAAATCATCATTCATCATCTATGTAATACTCCATCGTAATAGACTAATAGTATCACTTGCGATAGATATAAATATAATTACATATATATAAATATAACATCTATTATGCATAGTTAGCATTTTCTTGATACAGTCAATTAACATCCTTATGAAATATACTAAAACTTGAAATTACACGTAAACCAAAGACAGAATAAAAAGGATGCAAGAAAATTACAGTCCATAGGTTGTTGAAAAATATAAATTTTTTCTGTACACTTTGAATAAGAGGACTCGGCAGATCTAATCATGTTATCTAAAAAAATTGTTGAAAATTCTGAATCGAACTGGAATAAAAATTATTGGGGTTATTTAATCACAATCCTAGACCACCGTAATAAGAAATAATTTTTTAGGACCTGTTACCCCAACCACCCATCTTACCACTTCTAGTCTGTATTTTACCCACAAGTGACATGAATATATCATTAGATGAACAAACGCATACAAAAATGCGTCTGAAAGAATTCCAACACTCATCTTAGTTTAAACTTCATTATCTGAATTTAGATGTTCAGCGTTGCAGTGATGACCTTGTCGATATAGACTCCATGTTTGCAATCTATATACATTCAGAAATAACAAATACATCAAATTACAACTTGTAAGGCGATGCAAGTTAGTGAATAAGTAGACATGTATTAGAACCTTTGATTAGCAATTGCAGTTATAATTCAGTTTTTTTTAACCTTTTACATGTGTTTGTAAGTGTCTCTCTAACAATAAGTCTAACCCAGTAAATGATAGATCATAATAGAATTTCAAACAAAATAACGGGCATTGTTCATACATGTGCACCATAGATCATAATACATGTGTCTCTCTACCATTGGTACTCATGTATGTATTTCATAGATATGAGCTTTGTTCAATCTGCAACAGAAAAAAAATAGCTCACAAGATAAAGGAAAAATAATATTTTCTCTTTATCTTGACACAAAATTAGCTAAAACTAACAAAAAAAAAAAAAAAAATTACAATACAACAATATAGATAGTGAAAGAACTATCCCTAATAAAACTATTTCCATCATTACCTCACAGATCAAACCTTAGCCTATATTCAACTGACATTAGATAGTGACTGACTTCAACTTTGTTAGGTCATTCTAAAAGACATTGAAAAAGGATGTTACTTTTGGGTTATCTGGAATGATAATAATTTTGATAACAATTTTATAGTAGAAGTGAGGTTCATACGTGGAGGAATCAAGGCTTCACATCCAAATGTTATGGATTTACTTTTAAGTGGCCGTTAAATACACTAACGCTGTTGGTTACCGTTAGTAGCTGTTAAGTGAGCACGTGATGGACACGTGACCCGTTCAAGATACAGAATCAAGTGTAACTCACGTGTCATCGTCTTTGCTATAGCTGCTCAACCGTTAGGTTGTTAGAGGCTAAACAAACTGTCGATACTAGTATAAATACTGCAATTCATTCTGTTAGAAGTAGTTTTTAGTTGTCAATTGTAATTGACTCTCTCTGAAACTTCTGTAACGAATTTCAATTTCAATAAAAGTCAACTTCGTTGCTATTCTTGTTCACAAGCATCCAGGTTGCTTTTGATTGTGTAATTTCGGTTGAATTCAACTTAGATTATACATAACATTTGGTATCAGAGCTCCAATTCTGAGAATTACTTGTATTTTCAGGCATGGTGATGTCAACTCGTTCCAACGACGTCGCCGGAGATGTCAATTTCGCAGAATTGTTAAATGCGACGGTGGAAGCAATGAATCAAAGCATTGAGAATCTAAGTACACAAATCAATAGCCGGATTGATACAGTAGTGGTTCAACAACAATTTCTGTCCAACGATGTTCAAAGTTTGAAAAATGGCGGGGAAGGAGGTAGTAACAGAAGAGGTAGTCAATGGAGTGGGTTATCAAAAATAGAATTCCCTAAGTTTGATGGTGAAGATGTTACTGGCTGGATGTATAGATGTTAGCAGTTTTTCACAGTTGATAGGGTTGAAGATCATGACAAGGTCGGATTAGCTTCAATTCATATGCTAGGCAAGGCATTGAATTGGCGTCAACATTTTATCAAGATCCATGGTGAAGAGGTGGATTGGCTGGTTTATGAGGAAGCTGTATTGAAGAGGTATACACGTGTAGAGGATCCATTAGCTGAATTAAAAAATTTGAGGCAGACTGGAACAGTTCAAGCATACTATGATGAATTCGAGTTATGGTTGAACAAGGTGGAAATTAGCAGTAAACAAGCAATTAGCCTGTTTCTTGCTGGCCTGCAGAAGGAGATTGAACTTCAAGTAAGGATGTTTAGCCCTAAAACATTAGAAGATGCTTATTGTTTGGCTAAACTTCAAGAAGATACTATAGGTACAACTAAAAGAAGGTATACCTCTTTATTACCTACACCAAAGGTTACTACTACTGCTTATACAACCCGAAGTAATGTGTATACCCCTAATACCACTAAAACTGTCACTGCTTCACAACCACCAACACAATTAGCTTTACCAAATACATCCTTTAATAGTCAACAAAGAGGTATGAATAGAAGGCTAACACAAAAAGAACTGGAAGAAAAAAGAAGTAAAGGATTGTGTTTCTATTGTGACCAGAGGTACATGCCAGGGCATAAATGTAGTGGTCAGGTGTATTCTTTAGAAGTAATAGGAGAAGTAGATGGTGAATTTGATGATGAATCAGAAAAGGTTCAAGAAGAGAATGAATGTGTGGAAGGTCAGGAAGCTATGATAGATGATGTACCACAAATTTCACCAAGTGCTTTGACTGGCACTAACACTTATCAAACCATGAGGGTTACAGGACATGTAAGGAAACAAGGTGTTCATATTCTGATCGATTTTGGAAGTACTCACAACTTCATATACACATAAATGGCAAAGAAATTAGGGTGTCCACTGAAGGAATTTACCCCAATGCAGGTCATAGTACCTGGGGGCTACAACATAACTGCCAGGAAGTGTTGCAGTGTGACTTGGACTTTAAATAGTGAAACATTCACTAGTAATATGGTGGTGATACCATTAGGAGGCTGTGATATGGTTCTTGGCATTCAATGGTTAAGTACCTTGGGTGAGATTAAAAGGAATTTTGAAAGGTTGACCATGACCTTTTACCATAACCACAAGAAAGTTGACCTAAGGGGTACCTGAAGGTTAATGGTTAAATGGGCAGAGGGCAAGAAAATGTTAAAAAATATGGAGCAGAACCAAGCCCAATTGTCCTCCATGTACTTGTATGTGTACCCAGTCACTTTATGCCAAATGACAGCTGCTATAGACAAGTCTAATCATACCTGCAGTAGTAATAAAGAGGTTGACTTGTTACTATCAGATTTTGAAGATGTTTTTGAAACATCCACACAACTACCACCACAAAGATCACATGATCACAAAATACCCCTTAAAGGTGAAAGCCAAGCTATCAATGTGAGGCCTTATAGGCACCCATGTGACAACCCGGAAATTTTTGACCAAATTTAAACTTTATCTTTAAATGATTTAATGTTTCCAACACGATAAGCAAAGTTTGTAAAATCGAATCTCAAATTTTTTGAACTATTCAAGTGTAAGACCCAAATATTTATTGTACATAATGTATTTATGGTGTACAATACGTGTATGAAGTGTACGAAGCATGTACGTGTTGCTTGCTCGAACGTCGAAGGAAACTGGACGTTGTCTGAAGTAACAAGGTGTGTACGTATCTTTTCAACCCTAAATAAAGTTTGGGTTGATGTTTCAAAGCCTTACCATTGGAAAGAAAATCTTATTATGTTTCCAACGATATTTGATTCATCGAAAATGGAGCTACGGTCAAAAAGTTATGGCCAAAACAAGTTTCTGAAAACTGACCTGTAGGTTGGAGCGGCGCTCCACCTTTTGGCACGGCGCGCCGATCCCGTCTGATGCAATTTTCAGCCTTTTTAAAAGGTTTAAATGAGGGGTACTTTGGTCTTTTTATTTAGGGTCGGTTTAGGGTCACCAAAACTGATCTAGAACTCCATTGGAGCTCATTTCTCACCCACACAAACACTCTCATCCACATCTAGAGAGAGAGGAAGAGTTCTAGAGTGAGAGAGCTCGATTTGGAGAAGAAGGAGTCGAATTCTCGCCAAAGCTCGGGTTTTAAAGTTGTTCATCTCGCTCCTAGCTATGTTTTGGTAGTATTGGTAAGTTCTAATTCCGAATTTCATTTGTTAGATTTGATATTCAAGTTAGGGTTTGAGATTGTTAGTTGTAAAACCCATTTGGTTGAAAAAGAGGGTTTATGGAAACTTGCTATTTTGATATTTGGCGGGTTTTGGGTTGGTTAATGATTTAACCATGTTTAAGACTTGTAAATGGTGCATAATCACTAGTGTTAGTGATTATTGGTGTTTTGGAAACCATTAGGGTTCTTATGGTTGACTAATTTTGACTAGAGTCAAAATTAGGGATTGTTGATGATTATGACTCAATTGCCGATTTAATAAGGTTTATAAACTTAAAATGGATTAAGTTGAAGCATAGAACTGAGTTAAATATGTTCTGGTGTCAAAACTTGCTAATGGCGTGATATTGACTTCTTATGAGTCAAATTAGGGTTTAAGTGTCATTTTGGGCAAGATAGGTGTTTAACACCTATGATTGGGTTTGATTGGCATATCAGGACCATTCTCACTGGTGTTAGTGATTGGTTAGTTTGGGCACGGTTTGTTCTTGGAAGTGCATTTGGGTCGTAATTGCACTAGTTGTCAATTTGGGTTGATTTGTATATCCACCCTAATTGTGTTACTTGTTATGTGATAAATGGATTATGTACATTCCATCGGCGATTGCGGATTTCGGTAGCATTCTTCAAGGCGACAAGGTGAGTGTTAATATCCTATATGCATATGTATGTGTAGGATGGGTGCGCGTCGGGTGAAGGGGTTCTCGCTTTTAGAGCTCGCTTTTCGTATAGGTGGAATTGATGGACTTATGTATAGATCCAATTGGCATGGTTGTGCGTTTTGGTTGACCACTTTGGTGAGGTGCACACTTTGTGTGTACGTTATCACATGGGCGTGTGATGTGGACTTATATAACCCCAATGACGAAGGGTTAATATAGTGAGTGGAATAATTATATGCGTGTGTATATAATGTATCTATTTGTAGGGCGGGGGATGGGGCCGGGTATACGTGTCTATACCACTGAGAGTTAGTGATATATTTCGTTGTACACTAACGATGGATATTTCGTTGTCCAAATTGCCCAAGAGTTAGTGATATATTTCGTTGTACACTAACGATGGATATTTCGTTGTCCAAATTGCCCAAGAGTTAGTGATATATTTCGTTGTACACTAACGATTGCTTGAACGGATATTTCGTTGTCCGTGTCGCCTAGGGGTTAGTGATATATTTCGTTGTACACTAACGGTTGTTACGAACACCGATGGGAAATTCGAAGTACCATTCCCTTGGGTTATTGGTTACCAATAATTACGCGTTGTATTGTAGTATGTTATGTTATTCGAGATATATATATATATATATATATATATATATATATATATATATATATATATATATATATATATATATATATATATATTGTATACGTATAATGTTGTATTGTCGTGTTGTAGCTAACCCTCTGGGTGTAGTTTATTGGCATTGTTCACATCGTTGTTGGTGAACTTATATTTTGTTGATGTATCTTTAGCTCGTTGCTTAGTGATCTTACGGTATGCTTAGACTAGCTTGCCTTTATGCTTGGATGCTCCGGTATGCGGTATTTGGTTTTGTGTGGCGTGTCCATTTTATGCATATATATGTATGTAGTATATTCTCACTCACTAAGCGTTAGCTTACCCTCTCGTTGTTTACCTTTTTATAGATTCGCTTGGATGCGGTGGCTCGGGTAAGCATGGGAACTAGTGGCTTGCGTAGTTACTTTAGAAGGCTTGCTTTTGGATTGATTAGGATTGGGTAGCGTATCCCCAATCGCCATGCTCAGCTTTATTTTGTATTAAAAGTCTTGTGGTCAAAAACTCGTATTTGTACTTAAAGGGGTAATTTGGGCATATGTGGGTCCGGTGTCGTAAAACCTTTTTATTAATGGAACGTGTTAGTTTTACATATTTGAATATGTGGTGTAAAGCGTTTCGTCTAAAAATGTTGGGAAGTGGTCAATCTTTTTCGCGTAATTGACTTTTTGGGACAGCAGCCTGTCCAGGCCATTCTGCGCGCCGCGCAAGTCCCTACACAAAGAAATTTTTTTTTAATCGATATTTCCGCGTGATCGTTTGTATAATGGGTTGGGGTGTTACACGTGGTATCAGAGCATGGTCTAAGGGATTTAGGCGACTTGAGATTGGTGCCTAGACTTAGACTTTTGTGTGTACTTAATTTGTTGCGGGACTTGTAGGATTACAGGTCGGAATGGGTTATAGTTAGTGCCTTGATTGTAGGTGGACTAACGTTTATATTAGTAATGCGGATATTATTAATATATTATTGTGTTGTGATAATAATTCTCGCGTGTGTTGTTGTCGCGTAGAATTTGTTTGTGCTTGTTTATGACATCAAGCGAGGCGTTCGTTGTACTAACAAGTTGATATGGCGTGTGTGCGTAATAAGGACTTGCAAACCTTATTACGGGTGCAAATCATGTCTAACAAGTGATGTACGACGAGTGTTAGCAAGATGGGACGGTGTTGTGCTTGTGGTTTATACGTTCGTGATCTAGTCGTTTGCATTCCTTAGAATGAAAACGGAAGATGGATGCGGAACGAGTGAGCCTATTCACGAAGGGAAGGATGAGTTAACGTTAAGGATTGAGGTTGTGTTTGAACAATATGTCTCGGTTTTCACCGGCAAAGTTAGAGAGGTAACCAAGGAGTTGGTCGAAGGACAAATGACGGAAATGGTCCGAGACCAAGTGACTAAAGTTGTAAAGGAAGAGTTTGAAAAGAGGTTTCCCAAACCTCGAGGTAGCGATGATGAAGATGTACTTGCAAGGTTAGGATTACATGGTGCTCATGGCAAGAGGGCACGAAGTACGCCTGAAGGCGTCGGGAATGTGAAGAAGAAGAGTAAGAAGGGTTACAAGTTCACGTGCTTTAAGTGTGGGAAACGGGGTCATTTGGCACAAGATTGTACGGTGGTGCCTTTAGGCTCAATCAGGTGTTTCATTTACCGGATGGAGGGACACCGGAAGTTAGAGTGTTCCGAATCGCATGACGATCGGGTTAGGAGGTTAGAGCGCGATTACATGATGGGTAGTAGAGCACGGAAGCCCAACAGCGCTACATCAGGCACTTTTAGTACGAAATTATATGTTGTTCGTTTGTAATAACATGAGGTATGTGCGTAAGTCTTAGCTAAACTTTATTCTCCGTTGGAGATAATTCGTAGCAAGCGGGCGGTTTACGTTTATGGTTCCGGTTTGCTCTCAGCAGAGTGTATAAGTGGTGTGTTGTGCCTTGATCCTATGGTGCGAATCCTTGGGTGCTTAAGCATTTTGGTTGGTATCGGGTCGTTAAGCTCGTTCGAGTGATACCCTTAAGGTCTCAATTGTGTTGTGCATGTTATTGATATGGGTGACGTTCCTAATGGAAGTACCTTATGGTGACTTTGGATTTTCGGGCGAAGGGCGTAAGACTTGGCGTAACCAAGCATTCCTTAGTATTTGGGAAATGTTACTACCAAGCCATGGAAATGAGTTTTGGTGTTCGGATGTTAGAGCATGTTCGATCTCGTGTTGAAGTTGATGAACCATGAGGTTCGACGGGTGGGATGAAACCTGAGAAATCGAGTGTTTCGGATCTCGATGTATGTTGGTAAAGGAGTCTACGTGACGCGACATTAGGTGCCTCTTTTATACCTACTAGCGTGGTGTTCGACTCCGATTGTGTTGCAGTTACATTGTACTTAGGGTACCGAAGTGAAACCCTTAGTTACATGAGTGACTGGGTGAAATTCGACAAACTAAAGCAATTGGATGATTGCGAGTGTATAATTCGTGTAATTTGTGGTATACTTTTCGTTCGAAGTGTTTAAGGATAGGTTAGGATCCTTGATATGCTCAAAGTTGGAGCAAGACATGGTGATAGGCAGTGTGAACCCAATTGTTGGTAAGGTCTACCTTTGGTAGCATTGTACGGGTGTACGAGATGCGGTTAAGGAACGTAATTCCAAGTGGGGGAGTTACACTCCCGCACGCGGAGGTTTTAGTGTGAGATTTCGGACAATGCTTTTGGTAGATCCGAAATTTGTGTCGGGACCTAGATTTGGTCGATTTGTGGTAGAGTACAATTTCGGTTAAATTGTACCTATGATTTTTGGATTTGAATTATCACCAAGGTGGTAATGTGGTAAATCTCGTTGAGAGATAATGGACGGGTATGGCGAGCAAGGTGAAATCCCTCGGTTAAGGGATGTGCGTATCGGATCCTCTTTTAGAGAATTAATGTTTTGTGCCTATGTTTGATATAGGTGGTTCTTGCTCGATTGTGTGAATGGTTAATGGTATCGGTTAGGATTCACTATGGAATAGCAGAGCGCGATGTTATGCTACTCGTCGTTCGAGGCCAAAAGGGCGTTGATTGATGAAGCATGACCTTTGGGGTCCGCTGACTTCATCATGGTATTGTTGATTGGTGAAGTATGACCTTCGGGGTCCGCTGACTTCATCATGGGAGTAGTGATATATCGGTGAAGCATGACCGTTGGCGGGGTCCGCTGACTTCATCCGGTGTTGAGTGATCTATCGGCTGTTTTATACACCGATGGTGGGGTCGTGAGGACCATGTTGTGTGATAAGTGATGTGATAGCCTTGTTTCGCTCACATGTTGTTACGGGTGTGACAATAGTCGATTTTGTACACCTTAGGATTAGCATTGGCATAGTCATTTTGGGCGCTTTTGGTTTTAGCCGTTGCTTATGATGTTAGGATAGTGGCGTATTGGTTATATTGCGCACTACAAAGGATGTTTAGAGGTAAGTGTAATCCGTAAGGATTCATGTGGTTCGATCTTCAATGTTCGGATTGTTGACTTTAGGTTAAGACTTGATCGCTTTTAGCGTGGTCCTTGGTAAAGGTACGCTAAGGAATTGATATCTCGGTTCGAAATTGGTCGAGTTTTTCCCGAAGTGAGGGATTGAGCAAGGTTTTAGTGCTCGGTTGGTGGATTTGATAAATCGCGGGTGACGATTTAGTTGTTAAAGGTGATTCATTGGGAAGAATTGTCTAGGAAAGTTCGGATTGGGACTTATGATTGAGGACCGTTGAGTAGGTCCGGATTGGTTAAGTGGAGAAGATCACGAGGACGTGATCGAGTTTAAGTGGGGGAGAGTTGTAAGACCCAAATATTTATTGTACATAATGTATTTATGGTGTACGATACGTGTATGAAGTGTACGAAGCATGTATGTGTTGCTTGCTCAAACGTCGAAGGAAACTGGACGTTATCTGAAGTGACAAGGTGTGTACGTATCTTTTCAACCCTAAATAAAGTTTGTGTTGATGTTTCAAAGCCTTACCATTGGAAATAAAATCTTATTACGTTTCCAACGATATTTGATTCATCGAAAACGAAGCTACGGTCAAAAAGTTATGGCCAAAACAAGTTTCTGAAAACTGACCTGTAGGTTGGAGCGGCGCTCCACCTTTTGGCGCGGCGCTCCGATCCCGTCTGATGCAATTTTCAGCCTTTTTAAAAGGTTTAAATGAGGGGTACTTTGGTCTTTTCATTTAGGGTCGGTTTAGGGTCACCAAAACTGATCTAGAACTCCATTGGAGCTCATTTCTCACCCACACAAACACTCTCATCCACATCTAGAGAGAGAGGAAGAGTTCTAGAGTGAGAGAGCTTGATTTGGAGAAGAAGGAGTCGAATTCTCGCCAAAGCTCGGGTTTTAAAGTTGTTCATCTCGCTCCTAGCTATGTTTTGGTAGTATTGGTAAGTTCTAACTCCGAATTTCATTTGTTAGATTTGATATTCAAGTTAGGGTTTTAGATTGTTAGTTGTAAAACCCATTTGGTTGATGAAGAGGGTTTATGGAAACTTACTATTTTGATATTTGGCGGGTTTTGGGTTGGTTAATGATTTAACCATGTTTAAGACTTGTAAATGGTGTATAATCACTAGTGTTAGTGATTATTGGTGTTTTGGAAACCATTAGGGTTCTTATGGTTGACTAATTTTGACTAGAGTCAAAATTAGGGATTGTTGATGATTATGACTCAATTGCCGATTTAATAAGGTTTATAAACTTAAAATGGATTAAGTTGAAGCATAGAACTGAGTTAAATATGTTCTGGTGTCAAAACTTGCTAATGGCATGATATTGACTTCTTATGAGTCAAATTAGGGTTTAAGTGTCATTTTGGGCAAGATAGGTGTTTAACACCTCTGATTGGGTTTGATTGGCATATCAGGACCATTCTCACTGGTGTTAGTGATTGGTTAGTTTGGGCGCGGTTTGTGCTTGGAAGTGCATTTGGGTCGAAATTGCACTAGTTGTCAATTTGGGTTGATTTGTATATCCACCCTAATTGTGTTACTTGTTATGTGATAAATGGATTAGGTACATTCCATCGGCGATTGCGGATTTCGGTAGCATTCTTCAAGGCGATAAGGTGAGTGTTAATATCCTATATGCATATGTATGTGTAGGATGGGTGCGGGTCGGGTGAAGGGGTTCTAGCTTTTAGAGCTCGCTTTTCGTATAGGTGGAATTGTTGGACTTGTGTATAAATCCAATTGGCACGGTCGTGCATTTTGGTTGACCACTTTGGTGAGGTGCACACTTTGTGTGTACGTTATCACATGGGCGTGTGATGTGGACTTATATAACCCCAATGACGAAGGGTTAATATAGTGAGTGGAATAATTATATGCGTGTGTATATAATGTATCTATTTGTAGGGCGGGGGATGGGGCCGGGTATACGTGTCTATACCATCGAGAGTTAGTGATATATTTCATTGTACACTAACGATGGATATTTCGTTGTCCAAATTGCCCAAGAGTTAGTGATATATTTCGTTGTACACTAACGATGGATATTTCGTTGTCCAAATTGCCCAAGAGTTAGTGATATATTTCGTTGTACACTAACGATGGATATTTCGTTGTCCAAATTGCCCAAGAGTTAGTGATATATTTCGTTGTACACTAACGATTGCTTGAACGGATATTTCGTTGTCCGTGTCGCCTAGGGGTTAGTGATATATTTCGTTGTACACTAACGGTTGTTACGAACACCGATGGGAAATTCGAAGTACCATTCCCTTGGGTTATTGGTTAACCATAATTACGCGTTGTATTGTAGTATGTTATGTTATTCGATATATATATATATATATATATATATATATATATATATATATATATATATATATATATATATATATATTGTATACGTATAATGTTGTATTGTCGTGTTGTAGCTAACCCTCTGGGTGTAGCTTATTGGCATTGTTCACATCGTTGTTGGTGAACTTATATTTTGTTGATGTATCTTTAGCTCGTTGCTTAGTGATCTTACGGTATGCTTAGACTAGCTTGCCTTTATGCTTGGATGATCCGGTATGCGGTATTTGGTTTTGTGTGGCGTGTCCATTTTATGCATATATATGTATGTAGTATATTCTCACTCACTAAGCGTTAGCTTACCCTCTCGTTGTTTACCTTTTTATAGATTCGCTTGGATGCGGTGGCTCGGGTAAGCATGGGAACTAGTGGCTTGCGTAGTTGCTTTAGAAGGCTTGCTTTTGGATTGATTAGGATTGGGTAGTGTATCCCCAATCGCCATGCTCGGCTTTATTTTGTATTAAAAGTCTTGTGGTCAAAAACTCGTATTTGTACTTAAAGGGGTAATTTGGGCATACGTGGGTCCGGTGTCGTAAAACCTTTTTATTAATGGAACGTGTTAGTTTTACATTTTTGAATATGTGGTGTAAAGCGTTTCGTCTAAAAATGTTGGGAAGTGGTCAATCTTTTTCGCGTAATTGACTTTTTGGGACAGCAGCCTGTCCAGGCCATTCTGCGCGCCGCGCAATGGCTTGGCGCGCCGCGCAAGTCCCTGCACAAAGAAATTTTTTTTAATCGATATTTCCGCGTGATCGTTTGTATAATGGGTTGGGGTGTTACAAGTGGTATCAGAGCATGGTCTAAGGGATTTAGGCGACTTGAGATAGGTGCCTAGACTTAGACTTTTGTGTGTGCTTAATTTGTTGCGGGACTTGTAGGATTACGGGTCGGAATGGGTTATAGTTAGTGCCTTGATTGTAGGTGGACTAACGTTTATATTAGTAATGCGGATATTATTAATATATTATTGTGTTGTGATAATAATTCTCGCGTGTGTTGTTGTCGCGTAGAATTTGTTTGTGTTTGTTTATGACATCAAGCGAGGCCGTCGTTGTACTAACAAGTTGATACGGCGTGTGTGCGTAATAAGGACTTGCAAACCTTATTACGGGTGCAAATCATGTCTAACAAGTGATGTACGACGAGTGTTAGCAAGATGGGACGGTGTTGTGCGTGTAGTTTATACGTTCGTGATCTAATCATTTGCATTCCTTAGAATGAAAATGGAAGATGGATGCGGAACGAGTGAGCCTATTCACGAAGGGAAGGATGAGTTAACGTTAAGGATTGAGGCTGTGTTTGAACAATATGTCTCGGTTTTCACCGGCAAAGTTAGAGAGGTAACCAAGGAGTTTGTCGAAGGACAAATGACGGAAATGGTCCGAGACCAAGTGACTAAAGTTGTAAAGGAAGAGTTTGAAAAGAGGTTTCCCAAACCTCGAGGTAGCGATGATGAAGATGTACTTGCAAGGTTAGGATTACATGGTGCTCATGGCAAGAGGGCACGAAGTACGCCTGAAGGCGTCGGGAATGTGAAGAAGAAGAGTAAGAAGGGTTACAAGTTCACGTGCTTTAAGTGTGGGGAACGGGGTCATTTGGCACAAGATTGTATGGTGGTGCCTTTAGGCTCAATCAGGTGTTTCATTTGCCGGATGGAGGGACACCGGAAGTTAGAGTGTTCCGAATCGCATGACGATCGGGTTAGGAGGTTAGAGCGCGATTACATGATGGGTAGCGGAGCACGGAAGCCCATCAGCGCTACATCAGGCACTTTTAGTACGAAATTATATGTTGTTCGTTTGTAATAACATGCGGTATGTGCGTAAGTCTTAGCTTAACTTTATTCTCTGTTGGAGATAATTCGTAGCAAGCGGGCGGTTTACGTTTATGGTTCCGGTTTGCTCTCAGCAGAGTGTATAAGTGGTGTGTTGTGCCTTGATCCTATGGTGCGAATCCTTGGGTGCTTAAGCATTTTGGTTGGTATCGGGTCGTTAAGCTCGTTCGAGTGAGACCCTTAAGGTCTCAGTTGTGTTGTGCATGTTATTGATATGGGTGACGTTCCTAATGGAAGTACCCTATGGTGACTTTGGATTGTCGGGCGAAGGGCGTAAGACTTGGCGTAACCAAGCATTCCTTAGTATTTGGGAAATGTTACTACCAAGCCATGGAAATGAGTTTTGGTGTTCGGATGTTAGAGCGTGTTCGCTCTCGTGTTGAAGTTGATGAACCATGAGGTTCGACGGGTGGGATGAAACCCGAGAAATCGAGTGTTTCGGATCTCGATGTATGTTGGTAAAGGAGTCTACGTGACGCGACATTAGGTGCCTCTTTTATACCTACTAGCGTGGTGTTCGACTCCGATTGTGTTGCAGTTACATTGTACTTAGGGTACCAAAGTGAAAACCTTAGTTACATGAGTGACTGGGTGAAATTCGACAAACTAAAGCAATTGGATGATTGCGAGTGTATAATTCGTGTAATTTGTGGTACACTTTTTGTTCGAAGTGTTTAAGGATAGGTTAGGATCCTTGATATGCTCAAAGTTGGAGCAAGACATGGTGATGGGCCGTGTGAACCCAATTGTTGGTAAGGTCTACCTTTAGTAGCATTGTACGAGTGTATGAGATGCGGTTATGGAACGTAATTTCAAGTGGGGGAGTTACACTCCCGCACGCGGAGGTTTTAGTGTGAGATTTCGGATAATGCTTTTGGTAGATCCGAAATTTGTGTTGGGACCTAGATTTAGTCGATTTGTGGTAGAGTACAATTTCGGTTAAATTGTACCTATGATTTTTGGATTTGAATTATCACCAAGGTGGTAATGTGGTAAATCTCGTTGAGAGATAATGGACGGGTATGGCGAGCAAGGTGAAATCCCTCGGTTAAGGGATGTGCGTATCGGATCCTCTTTTAGAGAATTAATGTTTTGTGCCTATGTTTGATATAGGTGGTTCTTGCTCGATTGTGTGAATGGTTAGTGGTATCCGTTAGGATTCACTATGACGTAGCAGAGCACGATGTTACGCTACTCGTCGTTCGAGGCCAAAAGGGCGTTGATTGATGAAGCATGACCTTCGGGGTCCGCTGACTTCATCATGGTATTGTTGATTGGTGAAGCATGACCTTCGGGGTCCGCTGACTTCATCATGGGAGTAGTGATATATCGGTGAAGCATGACCGTTGACGGGGTCCGCTGACTTCATCCAGTGTTGAGTGATCTATCGGTTGTTTTATACACCGATGGTGGGGTCGTGAGGACCATGTTGTGTGATTAGTGATGTGATAGTCGTGTTTCGCTCACATGTTGTTACGGGTGTGACAATAGTCGATTTTGTACACCTTAGGATTAGTGTTGGCATAGTCGTTTTGGGCGCTTTTGGTTTTAGCTGTTGCTTATGATGTTAGGATAGTGGCGTATTGGTTATATTGCGCACTACAAAGGATGTTTAGAGGTAAGTGTAATCCGTAAGGATTCACGTGGTTCGATCTTCAACGTTCGGATTGTTGACTTTAGGTTGAGACTTGGTCGCTTTTACCGTGGTCCTTGGTAAAGGTACGCTAAGGAATTGATATCTCGGTTCGAAATTGGTCGAGTTTTTCCCGATGTTAGGGATTGAGCAAGGTTTTAGTGCTCGGTTGGTGGATTTGATAAATCGCGGGTGACGATTTAGTTGTTAAAAGTGATTCATTGGGAAGAATTGTCTAGAAAAGTTCGGATTGGGACTTATGATTGAGGACCTTTGAGTAGGTCCGGATTGGTTAAGTGGAGAAGATCACGAGGACGTGATCGAGTTTAAGTGGGGGAGAGTTGTAAGACCCAAATATTTATTGTACATAATGTATTTATGGTGTACGATACGTGTATGAAGTGTACGAAGCATGTACGTGTTGCTTGCTCGAACGTCGAAGGAAACTGGACGTTGTCTGAAGTGACAAGGTGTGTACGTATCTTTTCAACCCCAAATAAAGTTTGTGTTGATGTTTCAAAGACTTACCATTGGAAAGAAAATCTTATTACGTTTCCAACGATATTTTATTCATCGAAAATGGAGCTACGGTCAAAAAGTTATGGCCAAAACAAGTTTCTGAAAACTGATCTGTAGGTTGGAGCGGCGCTCCACCTTTTGGCGCGGCGCGCCGATCCCGTCTGATGCAAATTTCAGCCTTTTTAAAAGGTTTAAATGAGGGGTACTTTGGTCTTTTCATTTAGGGTCGGTTTAGGGTCACCAAAACTGATCTAGAACTCCATTGGAGCTCATTTCTCACCCACACAAACACTCTCATCCACATCTAGAGAGAGAGGAAGAGTTCTAAAGTGAGAGAGCTTGATTTGGAGAAGAAGGAGTCGAATTCTCGCCAAAGCTCGGGTTTTAAAGTTGTTCATCTCGCTCCTAGCTATGTTTTGGTAGTATTGGTAAGTTCTAACTCCGAATTTCATTTGTTAGATTTGATATTCAAGTTAGGGTTTGAGATTGTTAGTTGTAAAACCCATTTGGTTGATGAAGAGGGTTTATGGAAACTTTCTATTTTGATATTTGGCGGGTTTTGGGTTGGTTAATGATTTAACCATGTTTAAGACTTGTAAATGGTGTATAATCACTAGTGTTAGTGATTATTGGTGTTTTGGAAACCATTATGGTTCTTATGGTTGACTAATTTTGACTAGAGTCAAAATTAGGGTTTGTTGATGATTATGACTCAATTGCCGATTTAATAAGGTTTATAAACTTAAAATGGATTAAGTTGAAGCATAGAACTGAGTTAAATATGTTCTGGTGTCAAAACTTGCTAATGGCGTGATATTGACTTCTTATGAGTCAAATTAGGGTTTAAGTGTCATTTTGGGCAAGATAGGTGTTTAACACCTATGATTGGGTTTGATTGGCATATTAGGACCATTCTCACTGGTGTTAGTAATTATTGGTTAGTTTAGGCGCGGTTTGTGCTTGGAAATGCATTTGGGTCGAAATTGCACTAGTTGTCAATTTGGGTTGATTTGTATATCCACCCTAATTGTGTTACTTGTTATGTGATAAATGGATTAGGTACATTCCATCGGCTATTGCGGATTTCGGTAGCATTCTTCAAGGTGACAAGGTGAGTGTTAATATCCTATATGCATATGTATGTGTAGGATGGGTGCAGGTCGAGTGAAGGGATTCTCGCTTTTAGAGCTCGCTTTTCGTATAGGTGGAATTGTTGGGTACGGGTTAGTGATATATTGTATACGTATAATGTTGTATTGTCGTGTTGTAGCTAACCCTCTGGGTGTAGCTTATTGGCATTGTTCACATCGTTGTTGGTGAACTTATATTTTGTTGATGTATCTTTAGCTCGTTGCTTAGTGATCTTACGGTATGCTTAGACTAGCTTGCCTTTATGCTTGGATGCTCCGGTATGCGGTATTTGGTTTTGTGTGGCGTGTCCATTTTATGCATATATATGTATGTAGTATATTCTCACTCACTAAGCGTTAGCTTACCCTCTCGTTGTTTACCTTTTTATAGATTCGCTTGGATGCGGTGGCTCGGGTAAGCATGGGAACTAGTGGCTTGCGTAGTTGCTTTAGAAGGCTTGCTTTTGGATTGATTAGGATTGGGTAGCGTATCCCCAATCGCCATGCTCGGCTTTATTTTGTATTAAAAGTCTTGTGGTCAAAAACTCGTATTTGTACTTAAAGGGGTAATTTGGGCATATGTGGGTCCGATGTCGTAAAACCTTTTTATTAATGGAACGTGTTAGTTTTACATATTTGAATATGTGGTGTAAAGCGTTTCGTCTAAAAATGATGGGAAGTGGTCAATCTTTTTCGCGTAATTGACTTTTTGGGACAGCAGCCTATCCAGGCCATTCTGCGCGCCGCGCAATGGCTTGGCGCGCCGCTCAAGTCCCTGCACAAAGAAATTTTTTTTTAATCGATATTTCCGCGTGATCGTTTGTATAACGGGTTGGGGTGTTACATCAAGTACCCTTCGGTTGTTCTAATTGCATGATACATATATATACTATAACTTGAAAACGTAACAAAGTTTTAATTGCATGATACCGTACATTAAACTTATTGGTTTATATATCTATTTGAATATATATGATTTCAAGTTATTTAGTAAACGATAGTAACATTTGATTATTGATTCGATTGATATTTAGATAAGTTAACTAAAATGTTTAAGATGAACCAGTAAAACACTAATTTGCTACAGTATTTTCAAATTACTACAGTACCCGAAAAGCTACAGTGTTTTTTAAAATCACTATTTGCTACAGTAACTTTGCTACAGTAAAACACTATTTCAAAATGAAAATGTATATATATGTATATACTACGAGACGATGATTTATAGAAGTAAATGATCAAAACACTCGAAAGTTTAAGATACACTTTGAGTGATATAATTTAGGGATAATTTAAGGCTATATTTTGACAAAGGTACGTGTCCCAAAATGTAAATTACAAGTTTTCTCAGCGTACGAAGGGACACTCAAAAAACCGGAACCGGGACATAAGTCGAGTGACGACGTACGACTTATCGGAACAAAAATTACAAGTCAACTATGCACGTGAATTTAATATAATATATAATTAATTATATAAATTAAATATATTATATATAATATAAAAATATGTCGACAAACTAGAAGTTAAACAATTGTGAGCTGTCCCAGGGTGCCATGCGATCGCATGGCCTTGAAGCACAAATCCCATGCGATCGCATGGGGTACTTTTTCAGGCCAGATGCTATAAAACGCGAAGTCGGGTACCAGTTTTATTTACTTATATCTCTCGTCTCAATCTCTCTATTATATTTATTATTATTATTATTATTATTATTATTATTATTATTATTATTATTATTATTATTATTATTATTATTATTATTATTATTATTATTATTAAGATTAATATTATTATTAATCTTAATATTATTAGTAGTATTATTATTAATTAGTATTATACATAAAATACTACGACGAGGTCATGAGCATGTCACTTTCAAAATAGTTTTTCGAGCGGGATAGAGCTAAGGAAATTATGGGTTATTGCTATGGAGGTTATGGGTAATATTCATGGGTATTGTTCGCAAATCAAACCTAGTGTTTATCATCTCTGTTGCGTCTACGTACTTTCCTGCAATATTGAATCTCAATATTGATACGTGAGCATTCATATCTTATCTTTTATATATTAATTGTATATCCATGTCTAGTGCTCGAGTATATATATTTATGCATGCTTGTATGCTAAATTTCGTCGTTAAACAGTTTATAATGAATCACGAATTAAATATATATATTACTGGAAAAAGATATATGATATGCATGTTTTTGGAAAGCTAACGAAAAATCAATAACTTTTCATTTAGATATCGAATAGTTTCGATGAACGGATTAAAAGATATGATCAACTGAATTATGATTGACGTTAATTGGAATTGCTTTTGAATCTGCAATTAATATTTAAACAACTTGTTTACGAGATTGATAAAATGGATTTTTGAATATTACCAACAGAGTAAATGAATCCTTATATAAGGTACATCACGTTTTGTGAACTATTGTCAAAATTGACTTTTTGAAACGACTTTGGATAACTTTTGTATGTCGATCTCGAGCATTAGGATTATGATACACTATGACCAGATCTAGCTTGATAGACACTTATTGACCAACATATGCTCTCTAGGTTGAGATCTACGGTTATTTGGTATTCCGAGTTTCGATCACATTTCGGTGAACAACTTTATGTGCTGCAAAGATGAGTCTCATTTGCTCCCTTTTTAAATGCTTTTTGCAATATATATTTTTGGGCTGAGAATACATGCACTTTATTTTAAAAACAATGGACACAAGTACATACTAAATTCTATACTGAGTTTGAACCGAAAATTCCTTAGCTTTGGTAACTAGTAACTGCCAATTATAAGAACTGGTGGGCGCGAGTAGTAGTATATGGATCCATAGGGCTTGACATCCCCGTCCGAGCTAGAGCGCTAGCCTTTTAACGTACGTATGCTATTTGAGAAGCGTACACGTTGGTTTGCGTGTATTATTAAGATGATTATACAAAGGGTACAAATTATATATACGTTAAGTTTAGTTACCAGGGTGCTCAATTTTGTAGAATATTTTGATAAACGTTTCTGAATGAAACAACTGAAATCTTGTGATCCACCTTTATGTACAGATTATGCACAACATTAAAACTATGAACTCACCAACCTTTGTGTTGACACTTGTTAGCATGTTTATTCTCAGGTTCCCTAGAAGTCTTCCGCTGTTTGCTTATATGTTAGACAAGCTATGTGCATGGAGTCATACATGGCATATTTTTCAAGGAAACGTTGCATTCACTAAATCATCACCATGTATCTTATTTTGACTGCATTGTCAACGGAAGTACTGTTGTAAACTATTATTTATGGTGATTGTCTATATGTAGAAATCATCAGATGTCGAAAACCTTTGATTTAAATATTCATTTATGGTGTGCCTTTTTAAAAGAATGCAATGTTTACAAAACGTATCATATGGAGGTCAAATACCTCGCAATGAAATCGATGAATGACGTGTTCATCCATATAGATTTGGAGCGATCGTCACAACCCACCTGCCCAGAAAAATGCAATTGAATAAATGGTAGGGGAGCTACTAGAAACAGGTGTCATTAGGCATAGTCAAAGCCTATTCTCTGCACCAATAGTCATGGTCAAAAAGAAGGATGGAAGCTGGAGAATGTGTGTGGACTACAGAGAACATAACAAGAATACAGTTAAGGACAAGTTTTCAATACCCGTCATTGAGGAGCTTATTGATGAATTGAATGGGTCAAGGTACTTTTCAAAACTTGACCTTAGATCAGGCTACCATCAAATCAGAATGTTTGAAGGTGACATTGCTAAAACAGCCTTCAGGACACATGATGGTCATTATGAGTTCTTGGTGATGCCCTTTGGACTCACTAATGCACCATCTACCTTTCAATCACTAATGAATCATGTGTTTAAAGCACACCTCGGGAAGTTTTTCTTGGTTTTTTTTGATGACATCTTGATATACAGTCCATCCATGGAAAAACATGTGGAACATTTGAAGGTGGTACTGCAGGTAATGAGAGATAACACATTGTTTGCAAAAAAGTCAAAATGTGTATTTGCTTCTACTCAACTGGAGTATCTAGGTCATGTGATTGCTGAGCAGGGGGTATCTACTGACCTAACAAAGATTAAAGCAATGAACGAGTGGCTTGTACCCAAAACTCTTAAGCAACTAAGGGTTTTTTTGGGCCTAACTGGTTATTACAGAAGATTTATAAAGGGTTATGCTTCTATAGCTCACCCTTTGACTCAATTATTGAAGAAATATGCATTTCATTGAAATGCAGAAGCTACCAATGCTTTTGAGCTGTTAAAGCAAGCTATGCAGGAAGCACCAGTGCTAGGGTTACCAGATTTTACCAAAGAGTTTGTTGTGGAGACAGATGCATCTGGAGTGTGGTTAGGTGCAGTGTTATTACAAGAAGGTCACCCTTTGGCATATCTCAGCAAAACACTATCAAAGAGACATCAAGCTTTATCAACCTATGAAAAGGAATTCATGGCAGTTTTGGTAGCTTTGGACAAATAGAGGGGATACCTTCTGGATAGGCATTTCAAAATTAAAATAGATCACATCAGCCTAAAATATCTCCTGGACCAGAGGATTTCAACTCCCACTCAAATGAAATATTTACCAAAATTGATTGGGTATGACTATGAAATTATATACAAAAAGGGAAGTGAGAATGTTGTGGCAGATGCCCTATCCAGGATGAATGGAGGTGGACAATTGTATCAAATTCATACTACTACTATCAGTGATACAATACAAGAGGAGATACAAAAGAGTGTGGAAAAAGATATTGATCTACAACAGTTTATGGCTAAATTGGTTTCTCAAGAAGTTAAGTCAAAGCACTACACAGTCAACTCTGGTCAATTATTCAGGAAGGGAAATTTGGTGGTAGGAGGAGATCATGAATTAAGGCAAAAGTTAATCAAACACTTTCATTGTGATCCTATAGGTGGCCATTCTGGTATGCATGCCACTGTACAAAGAATCACTACCACTTTCTACTGGAAGAAACTAAGGAATCATGTAAAGTCTTTCATTAGAGAATGTAGGGTATGCATGAAGAATAAGGCTGACTTGACTCAGTATCCTGGTTTATTACAACCATTGCCAATGCCTCAAAGAGTTTGGGAAGATATTTCCATGGATTTTGTCGAAGGATTGCCAGTATCAAATAGGAAAAGTGCAATATTGGTGGTGGTTGAGGGATTAAGTAAGTATGCTCATTTATGTGCCTTGTCTCTTCCATTTACAGCAATTCAAGTAGCTCAATTGTTCCTCAACAATGTGTACAAGCTACATGGAATGCCAAAAACTATTGTGAGTGACAGGGATAAGATATTTGTAAGTACATTTTGGCAAGAGCTTTTTAAAAGGCTGAAGGTGAAGCTACAGTTGTCAACAGCCTACCACCCACAATCTGATAGACAAACTAAAATAGTTAATAAGTGCTTAGAGGGGTATTTGAGGTGCATGACTGGAGAAAGACCTAGGGAGTGGTCAAATTGGCTAGCTTTGGCTGAATTTTGGTATAACACAAACCATCATTCTGCTATTAATACCACACCTTATGAGGTTGTTTATGGTCAAGTTCCATTGGATACAATAGTTTACACAAAGGGTCAAAGTGCAGTTGAAGCAGTGGATAGTAGGGGTGTTCAAAACCGGATATCCGAAAATTCGGATATCCGAAAATTCGGATAGTGAATTTGCCCATCCGATATCCGAATCCGAAATTTCGAATATCCAGTTTTCGGATATCCGAAATTTCGGATTCGGATACCGGATTATCCGAATATCCAAACTTTACTTGAGATAAAAAAAATCATATATATGAATTACATAGATCTCAATACAGATCTTTAATTCTTGAAGCATGAACAATACAAACATGAAAAAGAAGGATCATAAACAAGTAGGAAACTAGAAATACATGAGGGCTTTCCATAGGATTAGATTTATAACCAAATTAATGGCAGTGGGTACAAGTGAGAATGTAAACTATAAACATATCTACCAAATTAATGGTAGTATCCAACCTGGAGTGAAAATTATAAACATAAACATATATGCAACAAGTTGGAACAAGTGGGTATATAAATAATAAACCCCATATATGTCCATGTGCCCGAATTTTGGTATATCTCAGGTACGAACATCAATGGATGAAGCAAGAAGATAAGTTGAAGATTGAAGTAGGTTACATCAGCGATTGATGAAGTGGATGAGTAGGGACGCACCAGAAAAATATTAGATCTAGGAATTGATATACAGATACTACGCATCACAGCAATTGAGATATGAACATTGCAGTCCAGCAATTGATATATGGGCCACTGAAGAAGCCCAACAACCCAATAAAATATAACATAAAAAATTAACAAGTATATATATTTTCGGATATTCGGATATCCGAATATCCGAAAATTTTGGAAAGTGCTATCCGAAACCCGAATCTGAAATTTCGGATATCCGATTTTTCGGATATTTTCGGATCGGATTTTTGGATATTTCGGATTGCGGATTCGGATACGGATATTTTGAACACCCCTAGTGAATAGGTCCTTGGTTGCTAGAATGGAGGCTATAGCTATGTTAAAGTACCATTTCAAAAGGGCCCAAGACAGAATGAAGTACAATGCTGATAAGAAAAGAACATATAAAGAGTATGAAGTGGGGCAATGGGTCTATGTAAAGCTGCAGCCTTATAGACAAATGACCCTAAGGCAGGGAGCATACAGTAAATTAGCTCCAAAGTTTTATGGACCATTTGAAATTATAGCAAGAGTTGGCACAGTGGCCTATAAGTTGGAGTTACCACCTACATCACAAGTTCATCCAGTGTTTCATGTTTCCCAGCTTAAATTGCACAAAGGAACGAATCCACTGTCTACGGGAGTGATGCCACAAGTGGATCACACCTCAATGTTGGCTGTCGTACCCCTTAAGATTTTGGATCGAAAATTGGCAAAAAGGGGTAATGCTGATGGGGTGTATTGGTTAATTCAATGGTCTGGAGGTTCGGTTGAAGATGCTACTTGGGAGTTTGCAGAAGAACTTGTGCGTAAATTTACTGATTTTGATTCGATAGCTAAATCTTGAGGACAAGAATGTTTCAAGAAGGGGGCATTGTTATGGATTTACTGTTAAGTGGCCGTTAAATACACTAACGCTGTTGGTTACCATTAGTAGCTGTTAAGTGAGCACGTGATGAACATGTGACCAGTTCAAGATACAGAATCACATGTAACTCACGTGTCATCGTCTTCGCTATAGTTGCTCAACCGTTAGGTTGTTAGAGGCTGAACAAACTGTCGATACTAGTATAAATACTGCAATTCATTCTGTTAGAAGTAGTTTTTAGTTGTCAATTATAATTGATTCTCTTTGAAACTTCTGTAACGAATTTCAATTTCAATAAAAGTCAACTTCGTTGCTATTCTTGTTCACAAGCATCCAGGTTGCTTTTGATTGTGTAATTTCGGTTGAATTCAACTCAGATTATACATAACACCAAACTGTTATGACCCTTGCAGTGAGCATGGTTTTCTAGTTTGTATTAGGTTACCATTACACAATGTAAGATATAACATGACTAATAAATTGAGCTGTAGCATAGATTACCATAAATTTTTGATGATTTATCAAAGTTCAACTTTCCAGGTTAAACTTAATTGGTAGAAAACCACGTACCTGTACCAAAGAGTACCTACAAATTTTATTTCATGATATATGGAATCTGTAGTGACCCGAACTTTTCCGAACCTTTCTATGATTATATGTTTAATGAAAACTATATTTACATGATTAAATGTTTCTAACATGTTAAGCAATCAAACTTGTTAAGACTTGGTTAATTGAAACAGAAATTTTGTAAACGTCTGATTACCCAGTTTGACCAATGATTCACGAACTCTATAAGTTGTATATGACATGATGATACATAAATGAATAAATATATATGTTTAACATGATATAATGATCATCAAGTATCTCATTAAAAATAGTAACAATAAGTTATAAACTTAAAAAGGAGACTATTGACGTATGAAACTCGAAACGATACATATAACGATTATCGTTATAACCACGTCTTACTAAATATATATGAAGCATATTAATACATTGTTATATTATATATAACATGATAATATGATAATTAAATATATCATTAAGTGTATTAACAATGAACTACATAAGTAAAAACAAGACTACTAACTTAATGATTTTGAAACGAGACATATATGTAACGATTATCGTTGTAACGACATTTAATGTATATAGATCATATTAAGAGATATTCGTACATCATAATATCATGATAATATAATAATTTAAAATCTCATTTGATATTATAAACATTGGATTAACAACATTTAACAAGATCGTTAACCTAAAGGTTTCAAAACAACATTTACATGTAACGACTAACGATGACTTAACGACTCAGTTAAAATGTATATACATGTAGTGTTTTAATATGTATTCATACACTTTTGAAAGACTTAAAGACACTTATCAAAATACTTCTACTTAACAAAAATGCTTACAATTACATCCTCGTTCAGTTTCATCAACAATTCTACTCGTATGCACCCGTATTCGTACTCGTACAATATACAGAATTTAGATGTATGAACTATTGGTATATACACTCCAATGATCAGCTCTTAGCAGCCCATGTGAGTCACCTAACACATGTGGGAACCATCATTTGGCAACTAGCATGAAATATCTCATAAAATTACAAAAATATGAGTAATCATTCATGACTTATTTACATGAAAACAAAATTACATATCCTTTATATCTAATCCATACACCAATGACCAAAAACACCTACAAACACTTTCATTCTTCAATTTTCTTCATCTAATTGATCTCTCTCAAGTTCTAGCTTTAAGTTCTAAGTGTTCTTCATAAATTCTACAAGTTCTAGTTACATAAAATCAAGAATACTTTCAAGTTTGCTAGCTCACTTCCAATCTTGTAAGGTGATCATCCAACCTCAAGAAATCTTTGTTTCTTACAGTAGGTTATCATTCTAATACAAGGTAATAATCATATTCAAACTTTGGTTCAATTTCTATAACTATAACAATCTTATTTCAAGTGATGATCTTACTTGAACTTGTTTTCGTGTCATGATTCTGCTTCAAGAACTTCGAGCCATCCAAGGATCCGTTGAAGCTAGATCCATTTTTCTCTTTTCCAGTAGGTTTATCCAAGGAACTTAAGGTAGTAATGATGTTCATAACATCATTCGATTCATACATAAAAAGCTATCATATTCGAAGTGGTAAACTAGTAATCACTAGAACATAGTTTAGTTAATTCTAAACTTGTTCGCAAATAAAGTTAATCCTTCTAACTACGCTTTTAAAATCAACTATACACATGATATATATCTATATGATATGCTAACTTAATGATTTAAAACCCGGAAACACGATAAACACGATAAACACCATAAAACCGGATTTACGCCGTCGTAGTTACAACCGAGGGCTGTTTTGGTTTGCATAATTAAAAACTATGAAAAACTTTGATTTAAAAGCTATACTTCTGGGAAAATGATTTTTCTTATGAACATGAAACCATATCCAAAAATCATGGTTAAACTCAAAGTGAAAGTATGTTTTTCAAAACAGTCATCAAGATGTCGTTCTTTCGACGGAAATGACTACCTCTTTCAAAATCGACTTGTAACTTATATTTCCGATTATAAACCTATACCTTTTCTGTTTAGTTTCATAAAGTCAAGTTCAATACGAAACCGTGGCCGCTTAAATCACTCAAAACGGATAAGAAACGAAGAAATGGCGAGCAAAACAAAATTGGTAAAAACTACTCATTTTAGCTACGTGAAAATTGGTAACAAATCTATTCCAACCATAACTTAATCAACTTGTATTGTATATTATGTAATCTTGAGATACCATAGACACGTATACAATGTTTCGACCTATCATGTCGACACATCTATATATATTTCGGAACAACCATAGACACTCTATATGTGAATGTTGGAGTTAGCTATACAGGGTTGAGGTTGATTTCAAAATATATATAGTTTGAGTTGTGATCAATACTGAGATATGTATACACTGGTTCGTGGATTGATTCAAGATAATATATATCGATTTATTTCTGTACATCTAACTGTGGAAAACTAGTTGTAGGTTACTAACGAGGACAGCTGACTTAATAAACTTAAAACATCAAAATGTATTAAAAGTGTTGTAAATATATTTTGAATATACTTTGATATATATGTACATATTTGTTATAGGTTCGTGAATCGACCAGTGGCCAAGTCTTACTTCCCGACGAAGTAAAAATCTGTGAAAGTGAGTTATAGTCCCACTTTTAAAATCTAATATTTTTGGGATGAGAATACATGCAGGTTTTATAAATGATTTACAAAATAGACACAAGTACGTGAAACTACATTCTATGGTTGAATTTTCGAAATCGAATATGCCCCTTTTTATTAAGTCTGGTAATCTAAGAATTAGGGAACAGACACCCTAATTGACGCGAATCCTAAAGATAGAT
This sequence comes from Rutidosis leptorrhynchoides, assembly GCF_046630445.1. Classification (NCBI taxonomy): domain Eukaryota; kingdom Viridiplantae; phylum Streptophyta; class Magnoliopsida; order Asterales; family Asteraceae; genus Rutidosis; species Rutidosis leptorrhynchoides. The sequence goes on from NC_092333.1 coordinate 629,734,676, forward strand.
CTATTGTGCCTAACAAACCCCATCCAAAGTACCGGATGCTTTAGTACTTCGAAATTTATATCATATCCGAAGGGTGTCCCGGAATGATGGGGATATTCTTAAATATGCATCTTGTTAATGTCAGTTACCAGGTGTTCACCATATGAATGATTTTTATCTCTATGTATGGGATGTGTATTGAAATATGAAATCTTGTGGTCTATTATTATGATTTGATAATATATAGGTTAAACCTATAACTCACCAACATTTTTGTTGACGTTTTAAGCATGTTTATTCTCAGGTGATTATTAAGAGCTTCCGCTGTCACATACTTAAATAAGGACGAGATTTGGAGTCCATGCTTGTATGATATTGTGTAAAAACTGCATTCAAGAAACTTATTTCGTTGTAACATATTTGTATTGTAAACCATTATGTAATGGTCGTGTGTAAACAGGATATTTTAGATTATCATTATTTGATAATCTACGTAAAGCTTTTTAAACCTTTATTGATGAAATAAAGGTTATGGTTTGTTTTAAAATGAATGCAGTCTTTGAAAAACGTCTCATATAGAGGTCAAAACCTTGCAACGAAATCAATTAATATGGAACGTTTTTAATCAATAAGAACGAGACATTTCAGAATCAACCTACACCAGACCATGTAGAAAATAACAATTGATTTTGTACCAAAGAGTACCTATAAATATTATTTCAAGATATATGGAATGAACGGAACGATTACAGGTAGGTGATGTGGTAGCGTGGGGGTACGAAATAGTATTAAATTTTACAACGAAACACTATTAAATACGATACAATTTTACACAAGATATTTATTTATTTATAGAATGGATATACTTAAACCTTGCTACAACACTTATAGGCAGTGTACCTAATCGTACAGTAGTGTAGTTTTTAGTAAGTCCGGTTCGTTCCACAGGGAATCTTTTTTAAACAAAGCTCAACGCTATATTAGTTTACTTTTATAAAAATACAAATATATATATAAGTAATATTATTATTATAAAAGGGGGGTTTTTACCGTTTAATGACCGGTTTGTCGATTTTAAAACTTTAGTCGCAGTTAAAACCAAATGTAAAATATTAAAAATAAATACAAGACTTAAATTAAAGCATGAAGTAAATAACGATAAATGAAATTGTGAATAATAAAGTGCGATAATTAAAAAGTACGATAATTAAAAGTGCGATTAAATACAATAACAATAAAAATGCGATAATTAGAAGTGTAATTAAATATAAAATAAAGGAAATTAAATATGAAATAAAAGAATTATGCTTATTTAAACTTCCGTAATCATGATGTTTGACGTGTTGATTTTAGTTTTATGCCCATGGGTTAATTGTCCTTTGTCCTGGATTATTTAATATGTCCGTCTGGTTTTTGTCCATAACAGTCCATCAGTCATAAATATAAAGTGCGAGTGTCCTCGTCAAATTATCCTTATACCCGAAGTTAAATATTCCAACTAATTGGGGACTTAAACTGTAACAAGATTTTAATACTTTGTTTAATAATTACACCAGGATGTCGACTGAGTGTAACCCAAGGTTTTAATATTTTGTTATCAATTATACCAAGTGTCCTTTGTACATAATTTCACCCCTGTTTTAATTATTCTAGTGGCTATTAATCCATTCCCGTGTCCGGTTAAATGAACGATTATTCGTACATATAAATACCCCGCCCATCGTGTCCGATTGAGTGTATATGGTAATTTATAGGGACGCCCAATTGTAAATCTTTATATTAACATTAACAAACTATCATTTAGTTAAACAAATATAAAGCCCATTAATAGCCCATAGTCTAATTTCCACAAGTGTCGTTCTTTTGTCCAAACCCCAATTATGGTACAAAGCCCAATTACCCAATTTTAGTAATTAGCCCAACATCATGATTACTTCGTTTTAAATAAGCATAATAATAACTTAGCTACGAGACATTAATGTAAAAAGGTTGAACATAACTTACAATGATTAAAAATAGCGTAGCGTTACACGGACAGAATTTCGACTTACACCCTTACAACATTTGCTAACATACCCTTATTATTAGAATTATAATTAAAATTAAAATATAAATTATAAATATATATATATATTTTACGTATGAGGAGAAGAAGAAAAAGATGATGAAAATGATCAGAATTCGGTTTGCTTTATAGGGAGTTTCAAAACTGGGGGCTCCGCGACTCGCGGCCATTTTGGCCTTCAAACTCCGCGAGTCGCGGAGAATGAAATTACAGCTCACATCTTTGGAGTCTTTCTCTGCCGACGGTTTTTATTTATAAATATAATATATATATAATTAATATAATTAATTATATATTATATTATATTTATATACCTAGTTAACTTGTAATTTTTAGTCCGTTGCGTCGAGCGTTGAGAGTTGACTCTGGTCCCGGTTCCGGATTTTCGAACGTCCTTGCGTACAATTTTATATTTTGTACTTTGCGTTTTGAATCTTGTACTCTTGTAATTTAGAGACGTTTCTTATCAATAATTGGAACCTCTTTGATTATCTTTTGTTCTTTTGAGCTTTTTGGTCGTTTGCGTCTTCAATTCGTCGAATCTGTCTTTTGTCTTCACCTTTTATTATTTAAACGAATATCACTTGTAAATAGAACAATTGCAACTAAAAGCTTGTCTTTCTTGAGGAATAATGCTATGAAATATATGTTCGTTTTTAGCATTATCAAATATTCCCACACTTGAGCGTTGCTTGTCCTCAAGCAATATCGTCTTGAAATACTAGAATCACTTCTTTATTCTTCACACTTTGTATATCAGTGATTTTTATATGGCGGTATAAACAATGGTAGTAACGATATGGTTTACAGTCCCACATGACTATAAAAATTTAGATCCATTAAGGAAATTGGATCTTTATGAAAACATTTGATCTTTTGAAAATTAAATCTAGTTTTTACCCTAGATAAGTTTTCCGGGATAACCCTTTACCGGTGTTTGCAAAATATTTTTGTGGGTTTGGTGGGTTTCAGATTTGAAAATTTTAGCTCAAAACTTGCGGTTTTGTGTCACCCACTTGCTAACCTTGTATTTGGAAAGCAACACGTCCAGTTTACTTGTCCCGTATATTACCTTTCGGTAAACTACCGTCCGGTTGAAAGGAAAGCGTTGAACAAGCAACTGTTAAGGTAATGTCCCCTGACATGCTTTTAATTATGGTCTATAACGTGTCGGACGCAATTACTATCATTGGTAGGAGCAATAGTAAAGTTCACCCTTATGATTTTTCGGTATGGCACAAGGTCCTGTCTTTGACCACTATGCAACCACCGTTCTTACGGTTGACACCCGATTTAGTTCAGGTGACCTTAATGAATTCCAGGTGAATTCCTAGGATTTTACGTTCAATGGTAATGAACGCATTGAAAATAGGGTTTTCAGAAAACAAATCGGTTTGTAATTTTGATCAAAATATTTTCTCGTTCAAGCTCGAGTTTAGATATCATTGAATTCCATGAGTTTGAATTCTCAATCTTTAAGGTCAATCTCTAGGATTGAGTAATTATCAGTCTTAAAAGCTGATTTTTAATCTTTAAGGAGATTATCCTTTCTGGGGATCTGATTCATTAGTCTTATCCAGCTAATTTGCATTGTGCCCCCCATTGTACGAGATAAATCCTTCTCATGGTTAGGATAAATCTGACCACTTGGCGACCCTGTTTAATGCTGAGGTCCGTGGATTTCCTGCTGATTTTAGTGATGACTTTTCTAGATTTTTCGTCAACCTACAGCTGGTCTGGACGACAACTTCATGACCTAAATCAAGAAGCGCGTTTCTTTTTCGGAAGACTTTACTTCCTTTTAATGATGGAATTGATTCATCGTGTAGATCCATCTCTTCTTTTCTTTCATCGGGTAAAACAGTTTAGTTTAGTCCAAAGCAAAAGTATTTTCAGTTATTTGTTACAGATATATGTGACATATGTTTAAGATAACTTGGTAAATTTTCCCACACTTGGCTTTTATTTTCCTTTTTATCGTCCTCTATTCCAGTTTAAATGAATTTTAACATTTTGGTTTGTTTCTCAATTTATGTCCTTTCCGAGGTAACAATAATTTCGGTGTTAAAACCTAGTTTTATCGTTCATAAATATGTATAAACATGATTTTGAGTTCATTTAATTGAAAATTTTGAAAAATTTTACTAGAATTGGGTAGTCAGTATATAAGACTAGGGCTGTTCTTTATTATCAGAGAGCACTAGATTCTAATACAACTACTGCTTTACTAGTATTTTTAATGGTAACCAAGTGTATAAAGTAAAAAATTTTAAAATCCGAAATAATTTAACCCCTTCCCACACTTAAGATCTTGCAATGCCCTCATTTGCAAGAAATCAGTAATTATTTAAATTATTGAGGGTGATTTGTGTGAAAATGATTAAATTTTTACCAAAGTTTCCAAATATATTGGCGTTTGTTTGCTGAATGATAAATGGTGCACATCATTTGTTCATTCCGTCTTGTTGTTATTTCACATATATTTTGCATCTTGTCGTCAAAATTAGTTGCTTTTGCTGAACTTAATGCCAGTCTTTGAAAATGCGTTGTTTTACCCTGTTGTGTACATAAGATAAACTGCAAACATATATACATATTTTTGAAGTTTGGTATATTACCCCACATTCAAAAATTATTAAAATCTAAGAATAAAAGTTAGATAATTATAAAAATGATTACAATATTAATAGAAGTATTAAATGTATCAATAATTACAAATTACAAAAAAAAAAAAAAAAAAAAAACTAAGTATACTAGGGATGATACTGGTACCAATAGGGGTTCCAGGCATAACCATAGGTGCTATAGAATGCTTCGGCAGGGTTATACGTAGGATATGGTGGCTGCATCTCTATAGACCAAGGAGGGAAGATGGGTTTCGGTGTAGAAATATAGTTTCTACCTATATGTTGGCAATGAGCTATGATTTGGTTCTGATGAACTTGCCAATCTTCAAATGCTCTCTGTCTAGCATTTTCGTATTCCTGAGAAGCTATAAACCTTTGCATTTCTTGCATCTCATTCCCCCCTCCTACATTACCTTACTGTTGGTTTCTCTCCACCTGTGGATGTCTACCATGGTATTGTACTGCGGCGTTATTTCGCCTCTTCAAAACTTTCGCACCATGGTATACATTTAAACCTATAGTATCGCGGGGTTCTGGTTCTTCTATTAATAATCCCCCCCGACTTATATCCACACCGAGATATTCACCAATCAAAGTAATAAAAATACCACCTCCTATTATGCTATGCGGTCGCATCCCCCGAACCATAGCTGATAAATAATAACCCACACAATATGGTATACTTACAGCGCTTTGTGGGTCTCGAATACACATATGGTAAAACAAATCCTGTTCATTTACTTTTTCCTTGTTCTTACCCCTTTGTGTAATCGAATTAGCTAAAAACCTATGAATCACTCTTAATTCGGCTCTATCTATATCCAAATAAGAGTAATTTCCCCCTTTGAAACGGTGATGGCTTGTCATTTGACTCCACACACCGTGTGTATCAAAATTTTCATCTATCTTTCTACCGTTTAGTATCAAACCTCTACAATCGGCAGATGCTAACTCCTCAGGCGTATATATACGTAAAGCCTGAGCCATGTCTAGTAAAGACATGTGGCGCATCGAACCGCCTAACAAAAATCTAATAAAAGAACGATCGGTTAAACTAGCTACCCGATCATTCAACTCTATACTACATAACAATTCTTCACACCATACTTTATATACAGGTCTACGCATGGTGAATAAACGTACCCAGTCATTAAAAGTAGAATTACCATACCTCTGTACAAGTAATTCTCTAATTGGCCCGGCCAATTCTACAGCTTCTAAGGGTCCCCATTCTATGACCCTCGGTACCTCAACAACCTTAGAATGAAGAGTATGCAAACCCCTTTGATATTTTGGATAATCTATCCAAAGTCTGTCAAATCTCAGGTTCGGGTGCAACTCTTCCAAGTGCATATCAGAGAAGGTCATGACTGGATGAGGTATATCCTGCTTGTAGTAGTTATCCACCTCCTGTTGTTCCACATTCTCAGCAGGAGCATTGCGGGCTTGGGATGAAGATTCACCCCTTTCAGTCTGCAAAACACATCAAACACAATTTTTGTGCATCCAAATATGCATTAGTGTCAGCAAAATCATCAATCAAAATAATTACAATGACATGATCAATTTATATCAAACTTAAGCTCATTTTTATATTTTCATCAAATCTACACTTTTTCAAATAAGCATATACGAAAATGTTTGTCATAACCCGTCCTTAACCATAAGAACGCGTTAGATAACGTATGATTTCATTGCGAGGTATTGACCTCTATATGAGACATTTTTGAAAGAAAACTGCATATATTATACATTACAAACCATAACCATTATTTTTGTTACAAGCTTAAGACAATAAAAAGAAGATTAACGTTTAGCGATAATCTTCGACTTACAAACTTTACAAATGATGACAACAACACGGTTTCTAGCATATTTTACAATACAACATCTCGGATATGCAGTTTTATTTTTGACACAAACATGCGTACGCAAGATCCTGGTTAGATCCAACATGATGCAGCGGAAGCTTTAGAAATCACCTGAGAATAGACATGTTTTTAAAGGTCAACATAAAGTTGGTGAGATATAGGTTTAGTGCCAGCAGCAATATATATATAGACCACAAGATTTCGTATATAAACAGTTTAATAAAAATATTCTAAGTGGTTGAGCACTCGGTAACCATACTTAACATTTTCACGTCGCATATTCCCTTTAATATGAAATCTTACTACACCGTACCAAGTGTAGTCACAAAAACGAAGTACTGTGCAACCGTTGAATACTGGTCGTCCAGTCCGGTTGGGGTTGTCAGGCCCGATAGATCTATCAACAGGATTCGCGTTTACAATACCGCTGTAAATATTAGTTACCAAGCTACAGGGAAGTATGCCAGTGGTACAACTCAACGTAGAATATATTTTTCAGTTACTTGTGTCCATATCGTAAAACATAAAATACATGTATTCTCATCCCGAAATATTTAGAGTTTAAAAGTGGGACTATATACTCACTCTTGTCTTGATGATATATATTTTTTTTTGACTCGGTCTTCCGGTTGATATCACGAACCTATCCATATATAATATATCAATATGTTTTCATTTTAAAACAAACGTTATATATATATATACTTGTTATACTTTTAATATTTTGAATATTTCCTTAGTCCGTAGTTAGCATCCCGATGTTAGTAATTCAATTTTAATGGTTCATTTTTAGATGTTTAATATACCCGCAATGAATAAATACAACCCCCAACGAAATAAATAAAACTCCCGTAAAACCCCATCATAAATGTATTGGTCGAGATTAATCTTGACCCATGGTACCGGTGTTGTCAAATGACGTGTTGCGTACATAAAGTACCGGTGTTGTCAAATGACGTGTTGCGTACAATCATGGGATCTTATGATTAATCTTCTCGTGTTGCTTACGGGTGATCCTGAACCATATGAAATTGAATTATAAGTACATATATATAAAATATCATGTTATCTTAGGAATATGTGATTTATATCATTTTTTTCCAATTGATCCCGTAGTTGAAATGATCTAGGATAACCAATTTTGTTTCGGACATAGTTTCTTCGTTACAAATCCGTTTTCGTTGATTCAAATTGCCATCTTCTTGGATCGAGTTCTTCTTTAAGACTATGAACTGTAAATACCTTGGTTTGTATTCAAAATCATACGGCATAAGTGAAACATTAGTGAAACATATGAAGTTAAACATTTTTGTTACAACAAAATCATTTAATGACCATTTTTCTAAAAATACTTATACTTTGAAAAACCAAGTTTTACCTTGTTAAATTAGCATATACATAAGTTATATTACAGGTCTTGAAGTATTTTAAAAGTTAAGTTAGAAGGATCTATTTAGTTTGCAAACAAGTTTGAAAACATTCAAACTATGTTCTTGTTGTTAAACTTTTGTACCACAAAATAAGATAGCTATATATATATGAATTGAATAAGGTTATGAACATAGATTCTACCTCAAGTTCCTTGGATAAAGTTGCTGTAAAAGAGAAGTAAGAAGCTAGAATCAAAAGGGTGATGGAAGTGGATGAAAGATTGGAAGTAAGTTGGTGTTCTTGGAAGATTTTCTTGAAGTGTTTTTGTATGGTTTTCTTATGGTGTTTTAGTATGGTTTTTGAAGCTAGATCTTCATGGAACTTTGCTGGATTGTTGAAGGTGTTTAAGGCTTCAAAGTTTGTGTGTGTTTTGGCTAAAAAGTTGAAGTAAAAATGAACCAAAATGATCATGTATAAATACTAAAAAAAAAACGTGGCATAAGGAGTATATGGACAAAATTTTCAAGTAATCATTTTATGTATCTAGTCCTAATTGTTTCCAAATACAATTACCTAGCCCTAAGGGCATGAACATGGCTGGTTAGGTGGTGATTTTGATGTGTATTTACTATTAGTAAATACGTATAGAAGCTAGGTATGATACGAGTACAAATACTCTAAATATACGTATAGAAATTTTGTGAAAAATGGAATGAGGATTCAAATATAGCTATCTTTTGTGAATACACTTATATGATTTTATGTATTTAAGTTCTTAAAAGTGATTAAATACATTACTTATACAATATATGTATAAACATTATAGTCTTAAGTATTTAAGTCAAATAACGTTACGTATTGTTATCGTTTTGAAAACTTAAGTTAGTAGTTTCAAAATACACATATAACTTGTTGTTATTAATACAAAATGAGATATTAAAACATTCATTAATCATGTTAAATATGTATATATACATATATATACACAAACGTATAATTATCATATATTGTATAGTTCGTGATATCATCGGTCAAACTAGACGGTCAAACGTTGTGTAAAACTCTTTTCGGAAATATAAGTCTCGACAAATTGGATTGCTTATCATGTTGGCAAGGTTTAATTTATGTAAATATTAATCTTATAAGTATAGTATGATCGAAAAAGTGCGGGTCGTTACATTACCTCCCCGTTAAATAAATTTCGTCCCGAAATTTTAAAATTGTACCTATTTTGCGTCATCGAGAAACAAGTGTGGATACTTTTGCTTCATCTGATCCTCTCGTTCCCAAGTAAACTCGGGACCTCTTCTAGCATTCCAACGAACCTTAACAATCGGTATATTGCTCTGTTTGAGCTGTTTAACTTCACGGTCCATGATTTCAATTGGTTCTTCGACGAATTGTAGTTTCTCGTCGACATGGATTTCTTCAAGAGGAATGGTGAGGTCTTCCTTTGCAAGACACTTCTTAAGGTTTGAGACGTGAAAGGTATTATGTACTCCGGCGAGTTGTTGCGGTAACTCGAGTCGATAAGCTACCGGTCCAATGCGTTCGATGATCTTGAACGGGCCTACGTACCTTGGGTTCAGTTTACCCCTTTTGCCGAACCGTATTACACCTTTCCAAGGTGACACCTTTAGCATAACCATGTCCCCGACCTGAAACTCTAATGGTTTCCTTCGGACATCAGCGTAGCTCTTTTGGCGACTACGGGCTGTTTTCAATCTCTCCTTGATTTGCACTATCTTCTCAGTCGTTTCATGTATGATCTCGGGACCAGTTAAATGCCAATCTCCTACTTCATTCCAACAGATAGGAGATCTACACTTCCTTCCATACAATGCTTCGAATGGTGCAGCTCCAATGCTCGCATGATAACTATTATTATACGAGAATTCTGCTAACGGTAGATACTTATCCCATCCGTTTCCAAAATCGATCACACATGCCCTGAGCATATCTTCAAGAGTCTGAATTGTTCTTTCACTCTGCCCATCGGTCTGCGGATGATATGCGGTACTCATATCCAACCGAGTTCCTAGTGCCTCCTGTAGTGATTGCCAAAACTTTGAGGTAAATCTACTATCACGATCGGATATAATGGAAATAGGTATTCCATGCCTTGAAACAACTTCCTTTATATACAATCGTAATAGTTTCTCCATTCTATCTGTTTCCTTTATAGGCAAGAAATGTGCAGACTTGGTGAGACGATCAACAATCACCCAAATGGTGTCGTATCCCCAGGCAGTCTTTGGTAACTTCGTGATGAAATCCATGGTAATACCGTCCCATTTCCATTCTGGAATTTCTGGTTGTTGAAGTAACCCTGACGGCTTCTGGTGTTCTGCTTTGACTTTGGAACAAGTTAAACATTCCCCAACATATGTTGCAACGTCTGTCTTCAAATTAGGCCACCAATAATGCGTCTTAAGATCTTGGTACATCTTTCCAACTCCAGGATGTATCGAATATCTTGTCTTATGTGCCTCGTTCAATATCAACTTCCTTAATCCACCCAACTTCGGTACCCAAATACGATTTGCAAAATATCGAATTCCATCTTCCCGCATAACGAGTTGCTTCTCATACTTCTTCATTATTTCATTTCCTATATTTTCTTTAGTAAGTGCTTCTCGTTGAACTTCTTTGATTTGTGAGTTGAGATTCATGCGAATTTTTATGTTCATCGCTCGTACTCGAATTGGTTCTCGTTCCTTTCTGCTTAGAGCGTCGGCCACCACGTTCGCTTTCCCGGGATGATAACGAATTTCACAATCATAGTCATTTATTAACTCAACCCACCTACGTTGCCTCATGTTCAGCTGTTTTTGATCGAAAATATGTTGAAGGCTTTTATGATCAGTAAACACAGTGAATTTAACCCCATACAAGTAATGTCTCCACATCTTCAATGCAAACACGACTGCTCCCAGTTCTAGATCATGCGTCGTATACTTCCGCTCGTGAATCTTCAATTGTCGGGATGCAAATGCAATTACTTTCTTTCGTTGCATAAGAACACAACCAAAACCTTGTCGCGAAGCGTCACAATATATTTCAAAATCATCGTTCCCTTCAGGTAACGATAAAATAGGCGCCGTAGTTAACTTCTTCTTCAATAATTGAAATGCGTTCTCCTGCTCCGAGGTCCATTCGTATTTCTTCCCTTTTTGCGTTAATGCTGTCAACGGCTTAGCTATTCGAGAAAAATCTTGAATAAACCTTCTATAATAACCGGCTAAACCCAAAAATTGGCGTATCTGCATTGGTGTCTTAGGAGTCTCCCATTTTTCAATGGCTTCAATTTTTGCTGGATCAACCTGAATTCCTTTGCTACTAACAACGTGGCCAAGAAATTGTACTTCTTTCAACCAGAAAGCACACTTAGAAAATTTAGCATAAAGTTGTTCTTTTCTCAACAACTCCAGTATCAACCTTAAATGCTCTTCATGCTCTTGCTCACTCTTGGAATAGATAAGAATATCATCAATGAAAACGATAACAAACTTATCTAAATACGGACTACAAACTCGATTCATGAGGTCCATGAATACAGCTGGCGCATTCGTCAATCCAAACGGCATAACCAAAAATTCGTAATGACCATAACGTGTCCGAAAAGCAGTTTTCGGAATGTCCTCTTCTTTGACGCGTAGTTGATGATAGCCCGATCTTAAGTCGATTTTCGAATAAACACATGATCCTTGCAATTGATCAAATAAGTCATCAATTCTCGGTAGTGGATATCGATTCTTGATAGTTAACTTATTTAATTCACGATAGTCTATACACATCCTAAAAGATCCATCTTTCTTCTTAACAAACAAAATTGGAGCTCCCCACGGTGAAGTACTCGGTCGTATGAATCCACGGTCCAGTAATTCTTTTAACTGACTTTGAAGTTCTTTTAACTCGGACGGTGCAAGTCTATATGGAGCACGAGCCACTGGTGCAGCTCCTGGTACTAAATCTATTTGAAATTCTACCGATCTAAATGGAGGTAATCCCGGCAATTCTTCCGGAAAAACTTCAGGAAAATCTCTTGCCACAAGCACATCGTTGATGCACTTTTCTTTCTTTTCGACTTTATTAACATGTGCTAAAATAGCGTAACATCCCTTTTCTAAACACTTCTTGGCTTCCAAACAGCTAATGAGTTTTAGCTTTGAATTACCCTTCTCTCCATAAATCATCACCGGTATTTTATCCTTACCAGGAATACGAATTGCCTTCTTGGCACAAACAACTTCCGCTCCTATTTTGGACATCCAGTCCATGCCGACTATTACATCAAAACCTCCCAATTCTACGGGTATTAAGTCGATTTTAAACGTTTCTCCGGCTAGATTTATTTCACAATCACGACAAATTTTATCGGCTTTAATTAGTTTACCATTAGCTAACTCAATCAAGTACTTAGCATCTAGAGGTAATGATGAACAATTCAATTTAGTGTAAAAGTTTATACACACGTAACTTCTATCGGCGCCAGTATCAAATAAAATAGATGCTGATAAGTTATTAATGGTAAACGTACCCGTAACAAGCTCCGGGTCTTCTCGTGCCTCTCTAGCATTAATAACAAACGCTCTTCCACGTGCAGGTCCGCCATTCTGATTCGGGCACTGGCTCTTATAATGACCTTGTTTTCCACACCCAAAACAAGTAATGTTAGCCAAAGCAGTTCTATTTGCGTTGGTGGCAGGAGTCTTGTTACCATTTGCATTTGTAACGAGAGCCTTACAATCTTCAGCAAGATGTCCCTGTCGATTGCATTTGGTGCACAACACACTACAGTAACCAAAGTGATGTTTGTGACAACGGTTGCATAAAGGACTTTGTCCTTTGTAACCAAAGCCTGAACCGCTACCCGCACCTTTCGTGGTTTCTTGTTTCTTATAAGGTTGTTGTTGGTTACCTCGATCATAACCTCCATTCCACTTTTTCTTGTTCCCCAATACCTTCACCTCAGTATTGAATGCTTTCTTGTCCAAAATGACCTGATCCATTAGCTCGTTCGCCATGGTTATAGCTTCATGAATTGTCTTAGGTTTCGACGCCGTAACGTTTGCCTTGACCTTTTTGGGTAAACCACCTTTGTACATTTCAATCTTCCGTGCTTCGGTTGGAACCAATTCAGGACATAGTAAAACTAATTCCATGAATCGCTGGTTGTAGTTGGTGATTTCAGTACCAACCACCTTCAAACTTCGTAACTCATCTTCTAACTTAATAACCTCATTCCTTGGACAATACTCGGTGATTATCATTGCTTTGAATTCTTCCCATGGAGTATCATAAGCTACATCTCCTCCTACCGCCTTCACATAATTCTTCCACCATGTGAGTGCACTATCTTGTAAAGTGCACGATGCAAACTTGGTCATGTCTTTTTCATCACAACCGCTGATTTTGAACACCGTCTCCATCTTTTCTTTCCATCGGGTTAAACCGATAGGTCCTTCCGTTCCACTGAATGATGATGGCTTGCAAGCTTGGAACGTCTTGTAGGAGCATCCTACACGAGGATTTGGATTAACTGCAGCAGCTCTTGCAGCCTCAACCCATAACATTCTGTCGTTCACTCGCTGGTTGATGAGTTCCTCGAGTTCTTGTTCCGTCATTCGATTCAATCGCGCCATTTCCTAATGAAAGAAAATAATTATTCACATGGATTATTATAGATGTAGTGTGTATTTATAGTACATTATAGCTTATTAATAATATGAACTAGGTATTATTATAAAAGCCTTTTCTTCTTATTAGCGTTTTATAATTATATCTTGGGTAGTACCTACCCGTTAATGTTCATACTTAATAGCTTAGTACAGAACCAATTACTACAATCTAAATAATACTTAACCATGGAAAATTATTGCATTTCATACTTCGCTATTTTACATATGCTTATCTTACATCGAACATTAAACAAACCACACTAATAATATTATACAAAACATTATTTGATTCCATGGTTTAATTCGGCAGCGCATCATTTGATCTATTTCCCAAAACATTTATGTCCAGGGAATCCCCCAACGCGAATCCTAGCTGTCTCCCTACGTTTTGGCTGAGGAGCCGAAGAACTAGATGCGGGGATAGCACTAATAGGAATAGCGGGGATAGGGGTGGTAGTGTTGAGTGGAATTGGTGCCACTTCATTCTTATTAAACTCGGGATTTGGATTTTCTAATTCATTAGCCTTTCGTTTCTTTCCTAGTTCGAACTCGTCTTTTGTAATTTCCTGTATTTCTTCCTCGGGTTCACTTTCCTCCTCGGGTTCACTTTCCTCCTCGGGTTCACTTTCCGATATTTCTATAGTTGGTTCATCCGGAAATTGTGAGTCTTCCCCAAAAATACCACTTTCGTCATCGGATATGTTAATGACTGAAACACAATCTGAAGGTTCTGATTCGGAGTCGCTGATTGTGATAACAATTTTTGAGCTCGACATCTATCACACAACAACTAACCCATTAGTACTTATATAATATTTACATATAAATTTTAACCAACAGTGATAAGAAATGGTTTTTTTTTTTTAAATCAGACCCGGTCAAAGTCCAGACTTACTAATGTATCCTAACGGCTTCTCGGTTAGACACACTAATGCAGACCTGGTTCGCTAAAACCTGGCTCTGATACCACATGTCATAACCCGTCCTTAACCATAAGAACGCGTTAGATAACGTATGATTTCATTGCGAGGTATTGACCTCTATATGAGACATTTTTGAAAGAAAACTGCATATATTATACATTACAAACCATAACCATTATTTTTGTTACAAGCTTAAGACAATAAAAAGAAGATTAACGTTTAGCGATAATCTTCGACTTACAAACTTTACAAATGATGACAACAACACGGTTTCTAGCATATTTTACAATACAACATCTCGGATATGCAGTTTTATTTTTGACACAAACATGCGTACGCAAGATCCTGGTTAGATCCAACATGATGCAGCGGAAGCTTTAGAAATCACCTGAGAATAGACATGTTTTTAAAGGTCAACATAAAGTTGGTGAGATATAGGTTTAGTGCCGGCAGCAATATATATATAGACCACAAGATTTCGTATATAAACAGTTTAATAAAAATATTCTAAGTGGTTGAGCACTCGGTAACCATACTTAACATTTTCACGTCGCATATTCCCTTTAATATGAAATCTTACTACACCGTACCAAGTGTAGTCACAAAAACGAAGTACTGTGCAACCGTTGAATACTGGTCGTCCAGTCCGGTTGGGGTTGTCAGGCCCGATAGATCTATCAACAGGATTCGCGTTTACAATACCGCTGTAAATATTAGTTACCAAGCTACAGGGAAGTATGCCAGTGGTACAACTCAACGTAGAATATATTTTTCAGTTACTTGTGTCCATATCGTAAAACATAAAATACATGTATTCTCATCCCGAAATATTTAGAGTTTAAAAGTGGGACTATATACTCACTCTTGTCTTGATGATATATATTTTTTTTTGACTCGGTCTTCCGGTTGATATCACGAACCTATCCATATATAATATATCAATATGTTTTCATTTTAAAACAAACGTTATATATATATATACTTGTTATACTTTTAATATTTTGAATATTTCCTTAGTCCGTAGTTAGCATCCCGATGTTAGTAATTCAATTTTAATGGTTCATTTTTAGATGTTTAATATACCCGCAATGAATAAATACAACCCCCAACGAAATAAATAAAACTCCCGTAAAACCCCATCATAAATGTATTGGTCGAGATTAATCTTGACCCATGGTACCGGTGTTGTCAAATGACGTGTTGCGTACATAAAGTACCGGTGTTGTCAAATGACGTGTTGCGTACAATCATGGGATCTTATGATTAATCTTCTCGTGTTGCTTACGGGTGATCCTGAACCATATGAAATTGAATTATAAGTACATATATATAAAATATCATGTTATCTTAGGAATATGTGATTTATATCATTTTTTTCCAATTGATCCCGTAGTTGAAATGATCTAGGATAACCAATTTTGTTTCGGTCATAGTTTCTTCGTTACAAATCCGTTTTCGTTGATTCAAATTGCCATCTTCTTGGATCGAGTTCTTCTTTAAGACTATGAACTGTAAATACCTTGGTTTGTATTCAAAATCATACGACATAAGTGAAACATTAGTGAAACATATGAAGTTAAACATTTTTGTTACAACAAAATCATTTAATGACCATTTTTCTAAAAATACTTATACTTTGAAAAACCAAGTTTTACCTTGTTAAATTAGCATATACATAAGTTATATTACAGGTCTTGAAGTATTTTAAAAGTTAAGTTAGAAGGATCTATTTAGTTTGCAAACAAGTTTGAAAACATTCAAACTATGTTCTTGTTGTTAAACTTTTGTACCACAAAATAAGATAGCTATATATATATGAATTGAATAAGGTTATGAACATAGATTCTACCTCAAGTTCCTTGGATAAAGTTGCTGTAAAAGAGAAGTAAGAAGCTAGAATCAAAAGGGTGATGGAAGTGGATGAAAGATTGGAAGTAAGTTGGTGTTCTTGGAAGATTTTCTTGAAGTGTTTTTGTATGGTTTTCTTATGGTGTTTTAGTATGGTTTTTGAAGCTAGATCTTCATGGAACTTTGCTGGATTGTTGAAGGTGTTTAAGGCTTCAAAGTTTGTGTGTGTTTTGGCTAAAAAGTTGAAGTAAAAATGAACCAAAATGATCATGTATAAATACTAAAAAAAAAACGTGGCATAAGGAGTATATGGACAAAATTTTCAAGTAATCATTTTATGTATCTAGTCCTAATTGTTTCCAAATACAATTACCTAGCCCTAAGGGCATGAACATGGCTGGTTAGGTGGTGATTTTGATGTGTATTTACTATTAGTAAATACGTATAGAAGCTAGGTATGATACGAGTACAAATACTCTAAATATACGTATAGAAATTTTGTGAAAAATGGAATGAGGATTCAAATATAGCTATCTTTTGTGAATACACTTATATGATTTTATGTATTTAAGTTCTTAAAAGTGATTAAATACATTACTTATACAATATATGTATAAACATTATAGTCTTAAGTATTTAAGTCAAATAACGTTACGTATTGTTATCGTTTTGAAAACTTAAGTTAGTAGTTTCAAAATACACATATAACTTGTTGTTATTAATACAAAATGAGATATTAAAACATTCATTAATCATGTTAAATATGTATATATACATATATATACACAAACGTATAATTATCATATATTGTATAGTTCGTGATATCATCGGTCAAACTAGACGGTCAAACGTTGTGTAAAACTCTTTTCGGAAATATAAGTCTCGACAAATTGGATTGCTTATCATGTTGGCAAGGTTTAATTTATGTAAATATTAATCTTATAAGTATAGTATGATCGAAAAAGTGCGGGTCGTTACATTACCTCCCCGTTAAATAAATTTCGTCCCGAAATTTTAAAATTGTACCTATTTTGCGTCATCGAGAAACAAGTGTGGATACTTTTGCTTCATCTGATCCTCTCGTTCCCAAGTAAACTCGGGACCTCTTCTAGCATTCCAACGAACCTTAACAATCGGTATATTGCTCTGTTTGAGCTGTTTAACTTCACGGTCCATGATTTCAATTGGTTCTTCGACGAATTGTAGTTTCTCGTCGACATGGATTTCTTCAAGAGGAATGGTGAGGTCTTCCTTTGCAAGACACTTCTTAAGGTTTGAGACGTGAAAGGTATTATGTACTCCGGCGAGTTGTTGCGGTAACTCGAGTCGATAAGCTACCGGTCCAATGCGTTCGATGATCTTGAACGGGCCTACGTACCTTGGGTTCAGTTTACCCCTTTTGCCGAACCGTATTACACCTTTCCAAGGTGACACCTTTAGCATAACCATGTCCCCGACCTGAAACTCTAATGGTTTCCTTCGGACATCAGCGTAGCTCTTTTGGCGACTACGGGCTGTTTTCAATCTCTCCTTGATTTGCACTATCTTCTCAGTCGTTTCATGTATGATCTCGGGACCAGTTAAATGCCGATCTCCTACTTCATTCCAACAGATAGGAGATCTACACTTCCTTCCATACAATGCTTCGAATGGTGCAGCTCCAATGCTCGCATGATAACTATTATTATACGAGAATTCTGCTAACGGTAGATACTTATCCCATCCGTTTCCAAAATCGATCACACATGCCCTGAGCATATCTTCAAGAGTCTGAATTGTTCTTTCACTCTGCCCATCGGTCTGCGGATGATATGCGGTACTCATATCCAACCGAGTTCCTAGTGCCTCCTGTAGTGATTGCCAAAACTTTGAGGTAAATCTACTATCACGATCGGATATAATGGAAATAGGTATTCCATGCCTTGAAACAACTTCCTTTATATACAATCGTAATAGTTTCTCCATTCTATCTGTTTCCTTTATAGGCAAGAAATGTGCAGACTTGGTGAGACGATCAACAATCACCCAAATGGTGTCGTATCCCCAGGCAGTCTTTGGTAACTTCGTGATGAAATCCATGGTAATACCGTCCCATTTCCATTCTGGAATTTCTGGTTGTTGAAGTAACCCTGACGGCTTCTGGTGTTCTGCTTTGACTTTGGAACAAGTTAAACATTCCCCAACATATGTTGCAACGTCTGTCTTCAAATTAGGCCACCAATAATGCGTCTTAAGATCTTGGTACATCTTTCCAACTCCAGGATGTATCGAATATCTTGTCTTATGTGCCTCGTTCAATATCAACTTCCTTAATCCACCCAACTTCGGTACCCAAATACGATTTGCAAAATATCGAATTCCATCTTCCCGCATAACGAGTTGCTTCTCATACTTCTTCATTATTTCATTTCCTATATTTTCTTTAGTAAGTGCTTCTCGTTGAACTTCTTTGATTTGTGAGTTGAGATTCATGCGAATTTTTATGTTCATCGCTCGTACTCGAATTGGTTCTCGTTCCTTTCTGCTTAGAGCGTCGGCCACCACGTTCGCTTTCCCGGGATGATAACGAATTTCACAATCATAGTCATTTATTAACTCAACCCACCTACGTTGCCTCATGTTCAGCTGTTTTTGATCGAAAATATGTTGAAGGCTTTTATGATCAGTAAACACAGTGAATTTAACCCCATACAAGTAATGTCTCCACATCTTCAATGCAAACACGACTGCTCCCAGTTCTAGATCATGCGTCGTATACTTCCGCTCGTGAATCTTCAATTGTCGGGATGCAAATGCAATTACTTTCTTTCGTTGCATAAGAACACAACCAAAACCTTGTCGCGAAGCGTCACAATATATTTCAAAATCATCGTTCCCTTGTTTGGTGTTTTCTCTAGAATACGTTTTAAAGCTCGGTTGGTGTTTTCAACTTGTCCACTTGTTTGTGGATGATATGCGGTGGAGATTTTATGAGTTACTCCATATCTTTTAAGAACTTTCTCAAGTTGATTATTACAGAAATGAGTACCCCGATCACTTATTAAAGCTTTCGGTGTTCCAAACCTTGCAAAAAGACGTTTTAAAAAGTTGACTACAACTCGTGCATCGTTAGTTGGGAGAGCTTGTGCTTCCGCCCATTTAGATACATAATCAATGGCTACGAGTATATATAGATTATTATGAGATTTTGGAAATGGACCCATAAAGTCAATACCCCAAATGTCAAATACTTCACATACTTGGATGACATTTTGTGGCATTTCATCACGTTGACTTATTTTTCCGGCCCTTTGACATGCATCACAGGATTTGCAAAGAAGGTGTGCGTCTTTGTAAATTGTAGGCCAATAGAATCCAGCTTCATAAACTTTTCTTGCTGTTAGTTGAGGCCCATAATGCCCTCCTGTTGGTCTTGTGTGACAATGGTTTAAAATTTTACTAGCTTCATCTCCAAATACACATCGGCGTATTATTCCATCGGGACAACTTTTAAACAGATGTGGATCTTCCCAAAAATAGTGTTTTATATCACTGAAGAATTTCTTTCGTCTTTGGTACGATAATCCTTTTTCAAGGAATCCACAAACCAAGTAATTTGCATAGTCTGCAAACCATGGGATTTCTTTATAATCTATCTTCAATAGATATTCATCAGGAAAATTGTCTTGTATGGCTGATACATTTAGAACTTCTAATTCAAGATTTTCAAGACGAGAAAGATGATCAGCGGCGAGATTTTCTGCTCCTATTTTATCTCGGATTTCAATATCAAACTCTTGTAAGAGTAAGATCCAACGGATTAATCTTGGTTTAGCATCTTGTTTTGAAAATAGGTATCTAAGAGCAGAATGGTCGGTATAGACCACCGTTTTTGCTAGAACGAGATATGATCGAAATTTGTCAAAAGCAAAGACAATAGCAAGGAGTTCTTTTTCAGTAGTTGTATAGTTCGTTTGTGCTCCTTGTAACGTCTTACTAGCATAATATATAGGTTGAAATCGTTTTTCAATCCTTTGTCCTAAAACGGCTCCCATTGCAAAATCACTTGCATCGCACATTAGTTCAAATGGTAGATTCCAATTTGGTGTTATCATGATCGGCGCATTAGTGAGTTTCTCTTTAAGAATATTAAAAGATTTGATACACTCTTCTGAAAAGATGAATGGAGCATCCTTTTCTAGGAGTTTATTCATAGGAGTGGCAATCTTAGAAAAATCTTTTATGAAACGTCGGTAAAAACCGGCATGCCCTAAAAAACTCCTAACTCCTCTAACATTGGTGGGATGTGGAAGTTTAGCAATTACATCTACTTTAGCTCTATCCACTTCAATTCCTTCTTTTGAAATTTTATGTCCAAGAACGATGCCTTCTTTAACCATGAAATGGCATTTCTCCCAATTAAGTACTAGATTTGATTGTTCGCATCTAAGAAGCATTCGTTCAAGATTAGCTAGACATGATTCAAATGTATCACCGAAGACTGAAAAGTCATCCATGAAAACTTCCATGCATTCTTCTATCATGTCGTGAAAAATCGCCATCATACACCTTTGAAAGGTTGCAGGGGCGTTACAAAGTCCAAATGGCATGCGTTTGTAAGCAAAAGTACCATAAGGGCACGTGAATGTGGTTTTCTCTTGGTCTTCGGGTGCTATTGGAATTTGAAAATATCCGGAAAATCCATCTAGAAAACAATAGTAACTATTTCCGGCTAATCTTTCCAACATTTGGTCAATGAAAGGTAAGGGAAAGTGATCTTTTCTGGTGGCGTCAATTAATTTTCTATAATCAATACACACACGCCATCCTGTTACAGTCCTAGTAGGAATAAGCTCATTTTTCTCATTTGTAATGACAGTCATGCCACCCTTCTTAGGCACGCATTGAACTGGGCTTACCCATGGACTATCAGAGATTGGATAAATTAGACCTGCATCTAGCAGTTTAATAATCTCTTTCTTAACTACATCTTGCATATTAAGATTTAGTCTTCGTTGGCGTTGCACATACGTTTTATGACCTTCTTCCATAAGGATTTTATGTGTGCAATACGAAGGACTTATTCCTTTAATATCATGAATCTTCCATGCAATGGCTGGTTTATGAGCTTTCAACACAGAAATGAGTTGTGATTTCTCATTTTCAGTAAGAGAAGACGATATTATTACAGGTAATTCAGATTCACCATGTAAATAAGCGTATTCCAAATGGTTTGGAAGTGGCTTTAACTCTAATTTCGGAGGTTCTTCTATCGATGATTTGTATCGATATCTGTCTTCTTCTTTTAGCATTTGAATTTCTTCTGTTGTTGGTTCATATCCATTAGCTATAAGTGTGGCTAACATTTCAGCTTCATCAATTGGTTCATTACCTTCTCCTAAAGAGCATTCTCCTGTTCCTTGTAATTCTGGAAATTCTTCTAATAATTATGCATGTGCATCTATAGTTTGAATATAATAACATGTATCATCTGCAGATTGTGGTTGTTGAATTGCTCTATCAACTGAAAAGGTAACACTCTCATCCTCTATACTTAGGGTCAGTTTCTTACCGAACACGTCTATCATTGCTTTAGTCGTGTTTAAGAATGGTCTTCCTAATATGAGAGGAACTTGAGAATCTTCTTCCATGTCCAGAACAACAAAATCTACTGGAAATACTAAAGTACCAACTTTAACTAGCATGTTCTCCATTATCCCTCTAGGATATTTTATTGATCTATCGGCTAGTTGTATGCTTATTCTGGTTGGTTTCAATTCTCCAAGGTCTAGTTTAGCGTATAGTGAATACGGAATTAAATTTATACTAGCACCTAAGTCTGCCAATGCTTCTATTGAATTAAGACTACCCAGAAAACATGGAATTGTGAAACTTCCTGGATCAGATAGTTTTTCTGGTATCTTATTCAACAGCACTGCTGAACAATTAGCATTCATAGTAACAGCCGAGAGTTCTTCCATTTTCTTTCTATTTGAGATTAGATCTTTCAAGAATTTAGCATATCTAGGCATTCCTGAAATCACATCAATGAAAGGAAGATTTACATTTATCTGTTTAAACATATCCAAGAATTTGGATTGCTCAGCTTCAAGTTTTTCTTTCTTCATTTTACTCGGATAAGGAAGTGGTGGTTGATATGGTTTAACATAAGGTTTAGCCTTAGCTGTGTTATCTTCATTAATCTTTTCAACTACCGGTTCTTTTTCCTTATCTTGATCAGGTTGTGGTTCTTGTGGAGTAGGAATGGCTTCATCAGAAGTTACAGGTATTTCAGGTGGTTTAAGTGTTGTACCACTTCTTGTGGTAATAGCTTTAGCTGTTTCATTCCGGGGGTTAGCGTTTGTATCACTAGGTAGACTTCCCGGTTTTCTTTCACCTATTAACCTTGCTAGGTTACTTACTTCTTGTTCCAGATTTTGAATAGAAGCTTGTTGATTTCTAAATGCTTGAGCATTTTGCTCATTGGTTTGTTTCTGAGATGTGAAAAACTGCGTTTGAGTTTCAACTAGCTTCGTCATCATATCTTCTAAATTCGGCTTTTTATCATCGGTTTGTTGTGGTGGTTTGTTTTGAAAATTAGGTCTTTGCTGATTGTAAGTATTATTGGATACTTGTTGATTGCTAGGACCTTGTTGGTTGTTGTATGGAATATTTCGGTTATAATTTTGGTTTTGATTGTAAATCGGTCTTGGCGGTTGATAATTATTCTGATAATTATTTCCAGGCCTTTGGTTTATGTATGAAATATTCTCTCTTTGTTCCATTGTTAATTCAATACTGAGACAATCTTTTGTCAAATGTGGTCCTCCACACTGCTCACAACTAATTCGTATTGAGTGAATATCCTTAGTCATCTTTTCCATTCGTCTCTCCACAGCATCTATCTTTGCGGAAATGGAATCTAAGTCATGGCTAGAATCGGCTCTAGCTGCTTTAGATGATCTAATGATATCTTTTTCTTGGTGCCACTCATGTGAGTGGGAAGCAGTGTTATCAATAATTTTGTAAGCATCAGTTTCGGTTTTCTTCATAATAGAACCACCAGCTGCTATATCTATATCTTTTCTTGTAGTGATGTCGCATCCTTGGTAGAATATTTGTACTATTTGACAGGTGTCTAAACCATGTTGCGGACATCCTCTTAACAACTTTCCATATCTTGTCCATGCCTCATATAGAGTTTCATTCGGTTTCTGTGTGAACGTAACAATTTCTGCTTGAAGTCTTACGGCTTTAGATGCAGGAAAGAATTGTTTAAGAAATTTGTCAACTAAAACATCCCATGTATCAATCGCCCCTTCAGGTAACGATTCCAACCAATCTTTGGCTTCTCCCTTTAAAGTCCAGGGAAATAACATGAGATATATCTGTTCATCCTCCACTTCTCGGATTTTAAATAGTGTGCAGATCCTATTAAAGGTACGTAGATGTTCATTTGGATCTTCCTTCGGCGCACCACTAAATTGACATTGATTAGTCACCATGTGTAGAATTTGTCCTTTGATTTCATAATCTGGCGCATTAATGTCTGGATGAGTAATTGCGTGACCTTGGCCAGTGCGTTTAGCTCTCATTCGGTCTTCCATACTTAAAGGTTCCAGATTCTCCATAATTGAATTTGTTGAATCGGTATCACTAGATGATTCTGATTTAATGGTTCGTTCCTCAACAATCTCTGTTTGAATGATTGGTGGCTCCGGAGGAAAGTTTAGTGGTTCAGGATCTACGAACCGTTCCTGAATATTCTCCGGATTCTCAATTGTGAGGTCGGGTTCAAAAAATGGATTATCGGAAATTTGAACTGAAGTACTTGGTCGACTGGATGACGATTCTAAAGAAAAATCAACGGCGGTTATATTTGCTAAATGTCTTGATCTAGTTACAGGTGGTGAACGTACAAAAGGTGGTGAACGTCTTGCTCGGTGCATTCACTGAATATCCTATTAGTTTTAAAAAGGAAAGAAAAATTATAATAAGTTATCCAATTAATAGACTTTTCTGATTTTGCCCACGTTTCGAATAGCCAAAAGATGCAGCAGAGGGGCAGGATTCGTTTGGTCTCAATATAATTGAGGACTGTTTGGCTCCAATAACCCGGTCCACGTACAAATCCAACTATTACTACGAACCAGAAAATTTTGATGTCTATTAATTTAACCACTTAAAATAAATTTTCGTAATTTTAAGAAATTTAGATAAGAAGTAGAATAAAAATCTATGTCCTAAAACTAGAATAGCGAGAAATAAGAAAGAAAAAGAGTTCGTCGGAAAAAGGTTGAAAAAGAAAAATGGTTGAAAAATAAAAGGTGACGGAAAAATAAAAGAAACTTATAAAACTTAAAAATACTTGACTAACCTAACCTTATTACTACAACTAACTTAAAATTATAATCGCAAATTGAAATTACTAATTGGAATGATAATTGATACATAGGTAAAAGTCGTCTAAAAATATTAAAGCTTACAAGAAAAACTAAATCCCAAATGGAAATAACTTAAAAATAAACTAAAACTTAAAAAGGCGTCGCAAAATTCTAAAGTACCTAAATCTTAGTCTAAAGAAAAAGCACTTAAGAAATTCTACGGCAAAGCCTAAAAATCTAGAAGTAAAAATAACTATGGCAAAATCTAAGTTTAAAACTAAATATGAGCTAAAAATACAAAAGTTACGCTAAAACGATTAAAAAGGGACAAAATATAAAAATATACAAAAAGTTGTAAAAAGTACAATTTTTATAAAAATATTATTTTTATATTATTTATTTATTAAAACTATTAATTTTACAATTTAATAAAACTAATTAATACTAAATACATAAATTAAATAAAAAGTAAAAGTTAAAATAAAATTAATTATAATAATAATAATAATTAGGGTTAATAATAATAATAATTATTAAATACCCCGTAATTAATGCTGAATTAGGGTTCTGTCGCGTGTCAGAGTCACTCCGCGAGTTGCGGTATTTAAAACATCAAACCCCGCGAGTCGCGGGGTTCAGAATTTAAACTGACAGGTTTAATCTTCAACGCGTTTTTCTTTATTTATTTATTTATTTATTTTATTTTCTGTTTTGAATTTTTTCTGTTTATAAAAAAAAATATGTGTATAAATAAAACTTATATTTAAAACTTAAATAAAAATAGAATCACTTTATAATTTTATAAATAAAAATCTTAAAACTAGATTTATATATATATATTTTTTTATATTTATATGTTTTTAAATAAAAAACAAAATACTTAAATAAAACTTATGTTTTTATAAAAACAAAGAAACTTTATAAAACTTAAATATTTATCAAACTCCTAAAAATATTTATATTTTTGTTTTTCTTTTTATATTTTCGAATACTTAAAACGTTTTTTTTTTTTTTTTTTTTTTTTACAAAAACGGATTTTAATAAAAGTAAACTAAAAATCTTTTTTTTTTTATATTAGCGTTGCGCTTCCGGCTTTTAAGAGAGTTCCCCGGCAGCGGCGCCAAAAATACTTGATGTGGTAGCGTGGGGGTACGAAATAGTATTAAATTTTACAACGAAACACTATTAAATACGATACAATTTTACACAAGATATTTATTTATTTATAGAATGGATATACTTAAACCTTGCTACAACACTTATAGGCAGTGTACCTAATCGTACAGTAGTGTAGTTTTTAGTAAGTCCGGTTCGTTCCACAGGGAATCTTTTTTAAACAAAGCTCAACGCTATATTAGTTTACTTTTATAAAAATACAAATATATATATAAGTAATATTATTATTATAAAAGGGGGGTTTTTACCGTTTAATGACCGGTTTGTCGATTTTAAAACTTTAGTCGCAGTTAAAACCAAATGTAAAATATTAAAAATAAATACAAGACTTAAATTAAAGCATGAAGTAAATAACGATAAATGAAATTGTGAATAATAAAGTGCGATAATTAAAAAGTACGATAATTAAAAGTGCGATTAAATACAATAACAATAAAAATGCGATAATTAGAAGTGTAATTAAATATAAAATAAAGGAAATTAAATATGAAATAAAAGAATTATGCTTATTTAAACTTCCGTAATCATGATGTTTGACGTGTTGATTTTAGTTTTATGCCCATGGGTTAATTGTCCTTTGTCCTGGATTATTTAATATGTCCGTCTGGTTTTTGTCCATAACAGTCCATCAGTCATAAATATAAAGTGCGAGTGTCCTCGTCAAATTATCCTTATACCCGAAGTTAAATATTCCAACTAATTGGGGACTTAAACTGTAACAAGATTTTAATACTTTGTTTAATAATTACACCAGGATGTCGACTGAGTGTAACCCAAGGTTTTAATATTTTGTTATCAATTATACCAAGTGTCCTTTGTACATAATTTCACCCCTGTTTTAATTATTCTAGTGGCTATTAATCCATTCCCGTGTCCGGTTAAATGAACGATTATTCGTACATATAAATACCCCGCTCATCGTGTCCGATTGAGTATATATGGTAATTTATAGGGACGCCCAATTGTAAATCTTTATATTAACATTAACAAACTATCATTTAGTTAAACAAATATAAAGCCCATTAATAGCCCATAGTCTAATTTCCACAAGTGTCGTTCTTTTGTCCAAACCCCAATTATGGTACAAAGCCCAATTACCCAATTTTAGTAATTAGCCCAACATCATGATTACTTCGTTTTAAATAAGCATAATAATAACTTAGCTACGAGACATTAATGTAAAAAGGTTGAACATAACTTACAATGATTAAAAATAGCGTAGCGTTACACGGACAGAATTTCGACTTACACCCTTACAACATTTGCTAACATACCCTTATTATTAGAATTATAATTAAAATTAAAATATAAATTATAAATATATATATATATTTTACGTATGAGGAGAAGAAGAAAAAGATGATGAAAATGATCAGAATTCGGTTTGCTTTATAGGGAGTTTCAAAACTGGGGGCTCCGCGACTCGCGGCCATTTTGGCCTTCAAACTCCGCGAGTCGCGGAGAATGAAATTACAGCTCACATCTTTGGAGTCTTTCTCTGCCGACGGTTTTTATTTATAAATATAATATATATATATATAATTAATATAATTAATTATATATTATATTATATTTTTATACCTAGTTAACTTGTAATTTTTAGTCCGTTGCGTCGAGCGTTGAGAGTTGACTCTGGTCCCGGTTCCGGATTTTCGAACGTCCTTGCGTACAATTTTATATTTTGTACTTTGCGTTTTGAATCTTGTACTCTTGTAATTTAGAGACGTTTCTTATCAATAATTGGAACCTCTTTGATTGTCTTTTGTTCTTTTGAGCTTTTTGGTCGTTTGCGTCTTCAATTCGTCGAATCTGTCTTTTGTCTTCACCTTTTATTATTTAAACGAATATCACTTGTAAATAGAACAATTGCAATTAAAAGCTTGTCTTTCTTGAGGAATAATGCTATGAAATATATGTTCGTTTTTAGCATTATCAGTAGGCAATAAACATCACGAACACATTCATTTGTTAACAGAATTCGAATAAAGATACACGACAATATTTGTAAACAACCGTGGATCAATTCGATGAAACAACCCTGAATCAAACTCCGATGCGATGATATATACCACTCTGTAAACAGTGTAGACGATGATATCCTTATTCGAGTAAAGATACCTGTCAATATTTGTAAAAAATTGTGGATCAATTCGATGAAACAACCCTGAATCAAACCTGTTAACACCGATGCACTATTATTGAAGAAGATTGTGTAGGAAAAGGATATCACTCAATGATCATCGATTCTAAGGAAAAGAAAAAAAGGGTTAAACGGCGATTTTAAGATCTCACAGCCGTTACGATGGCCATGAACTTATCCAATTGAACCGATTCAAAATCAATCAAATTAAACCGATTCAAAATCACAACAGAGAGACTGCGATGTCATGGTTAATCACAGCGAGTGTTATTTAATCGAATTGAAACAGAAAGGGAATCCTAATTTTGAACGTAATTGATGTGATCAGTGGTTCAAAAGGGACACATGTCTTTTTTATGTAATTTCCAGCCTTTAATCCACTTTTAATTAGAAAATTAGGAGGGTTAAGGATGAAATAAGGGTGAGACACGTGGCATAATAGCTTACTGATTTATACATGTTTTTATGATTATAAATTGTGACAAGCTAATGTATTTTGTATGTAATGAAATACGGATTAACGATTATAGCTTTCATTATATGTTTCATTTAAGTTTAAGATGGACATCGTGTTGATTTTTATATCCATTTTTTTTATCAGCTTCGTATTTATATGCATTTCAACATGTATGTTCAAGTTACCAAATAATTTCTTTGCGAATCCACTTTTACAAAGTAGTTATTAAGTACTCGCGCAATTACAAACATTTATAATGTTGGTGTGTAAAGCCTTTTTTTGGATAAGCGAGTAAACCCTCCTATGAACGAGCACACTGGCTCCCCCATAGAAGATAAAACCTCGCGTAATTAAGCCCCCGAGCGCGAGACTTGGTACTGGGTGAATTGCGCATTATGCGCACCTTCTAGTCACACTCTCTTTTTGAACAATTTGACATAGTCAGGAATTAAACTCTCGTGTGCAGCACACATCGTGATGCGCACGACGCGCTTTAAAATTGAATCAGCTAAAAGTATATTTGACTGATAGAGTAGATTTATACTCCGTATTAGTTCCAAATAAGATCCTCTTAATGGATTTAGGTTGAATCAGCTAAAAATAAATTTGACGGATAGAGTAGACTTATACTCCCGTATTAGTTTCAAATAAGGTCCTCTTAATGGGTTTAGTTTCTCAAGCATGCTCCTGGTACGGTTTCTTGTATATATTCGGAGTAATTAATAAATTTTCACCAGCTTTGAAACAAAAACATTTTCTACAAACTTGTGTATTACGGATATCTATTAGTTATATATATATAAGTTTAAATATATTAGTAGTGTTAATTTAAGATTTACATTAGTTCATTTAAAAATAGTTTCATTAGTAAGTAGTAAGTACGGAGTAGACGTTCTTTCTTTTGAGGTGGGGGGATTCGGGTTCAAAAATTGCTTGGGTAAAATGGGATAAGGTCATTGCTTCATACGACCGTGGGGGGCTAAACATCGGGTTTTTAAAACATAAAAATTTGGCTCTTATGGGAAAGTGGTGGTGGAGGTTTAAATCCGAAACTAACTCACTTTGGGTTAAATTAATTCGGAGTATCTATGGTCCTTCGGGTGGTTTGGAGATGGAAGGTGATTCACTTCACCCGACATCTTCAACTACTTGGTCTAACATTATCTTGGCAGGTTGTAAGTTACAAGAGGCGAACGTCAACTTTAGAAACTCCTTCTCAAGACGGATATGCAGTGATTCAACAATCTCTTTTTGGAATGAAAAATGGATTGGCAACAACACTCTTCGTTCTACCTTTCCTAGGCTATTCATGTTGGAAGTTCAACACGATGCGACAATCAGGGACAGAATTCAAGTTTCAAGCGAAGGAACGGTTTTCAAATGGGTTTGGAGCAGGGCACCAACAGGCCGCACAAGAAGTGAATTATCAAATCTCATCAACTTGTTGGAAGGCTTCGAGTTCAGTAACAGCGATTCGTGGAGCTGCACTTTCACATCTAATGGAATCTTTTCGGTAAAAAGTTTAACTCAAGCAATCGAGGAACAGCAAGCAGAATACGCCTCTGACCCCGAGACACTTCGAAACAATCTTGCACCAAAAAAATTAGAGGTGTTTGTATGGCGACTTCTAAAAAGGCGTCTACCGGTTCGGGTCGAGCTAGATAAAAGAGGGCTCGACCTACACTCGGTTAGGTGCCCGATTTGTGACGACGGGTTAGAGACGGTCGAGCATACTTTCATTTTTTGTAAGCAGACAATGGAACTTTGGGAGCGAGTTTTCGGTTGGTGGAATTCGGGTCACTTTAACAACCTTAGTCTAAGTGAATTACTTCGAGGTAACAATGTTAATGCGTCTACAAACTTCGGGAAAAAAGTTTGGCAATCGGTCGAATGGGTTTGTGCGTACTTCATTTGGAAATGTCGAAACGATTTGGTGTTTCGTAATAAAAAATGGAACATCCCGATGGCTCTAAATGAAATACAAATCAAATCCTTCGAGTGGATCTCTCATAGGTCGAAAGGGAAGAAGCTTGATTGGCACATTTGGTTGAGTAACCCGAGTTTATTTCTCTCCATGTAAACACATTCAATTTCTTGTCGAGTACATTGCTCTCTCTGCAATGGTTTTTTTTCACATTCTTGTGTAGTAATGTTGTATTGCTAAGGCTATAATAATGCCTTGTTTTTGTACAATCTTTTCATGAATCAATATATAATATATATTTGCTTTTCAAAAAAAAAAAAAAAAAAAAAGTACCGAGTAATAGAAAATAGAATGTTGGATATGGGACCCACAGATTGAGATGACATGGTAGCTAAAAAGGGATAGATGCGTGAGGGTCGTCGGTCCCCGAAGTAATTGAAAAAAGATCACATGACTTGGTCATGATTTAATTCAATATTTATATTTATGACCCCTAAAGTATAACTAGATTTACAAAACAAGGATACACTAATTTAGTCATATCTATTTATATTAACTATTTTATATTTTATGGTAGTCAATATTTAACGGTTTTTTTTTAATATTTAGGTAATAAAATAAATTAATTAATTATAATTTTACGGGTATTACAATTATTGTGAGTACCCATACTGTATGTGTAATAACAAATACATTTAATAGTTATACTATATGTATATATAATTGTATATGCATTTCAGATGTAAATAGATATATTCATTGATGAAATTTTTCATCCGTATCCATATCCATATTCATTAAGGTTCATCCATATCCGTATTCATATCCATTTAAAATCATCCATATCCACTTTAAGCGGAACGGATGGATATCCATCGGATCAGATGTTCATTGTCATCCCTACTTTCTACATAAATATTTAATAATATTCAATAGTGGAATATTCAAATGAATCCAACAATTTACTTGAAATTCAAGGGGCCGCGTGACAATCATTTGTTCTCACATGTAGTCAAAACTAATCTATCACATGTGATTGACTTCTTTAACCCTTAACCCTAAACCCTATATCCATGGTTTAGGGTTTAGAAATTGGGGTCTAGAAATTAGGGTTTAGAAATTATGGTTTAGGGTTTAGAAATCGGGATTTACAAATTAGAGTTTAGGGTTTAGATTGATTTTAACCCAAAACTCAAAACCCTAAACTCAAAATCGGACTAAATTTAAAAAAAGAAAATTGAAAAGCAAAAAATAAAAAATTATTATTTTGTAAAAAAGATTTCGAGATTTTTTATTTTATTTTTTTAAAACAAAAATTTTGATATTTTTTCAATCACATGTGATTATTGCGCTCTCATTAATCTTTTGGATTTTAAGCAAATTTAAGGATTCAAATGATTAAACTCATATTTAATAAATAAATAAAATATGTATTAAATAAAAATTATTGTGAAAATGGAACGGACAAAATTTATATTTGTCTACTAAATGTTTGTCAAAATTTGGACTATTGTCCAACAATCTCTACCTTGACAAACATTTATTTTCTCGGTCACTAAAAATACTATCACCTAGTACTTTCACCATTGGCCTCCGTTATCATCGATGCACACACCTTGAATCACCTCGGTCATAAACCTGATTCAAATAAACGGCCAATAATCATGTGCAGCTGACCCTGTCAACTTACGTAGTTGACTCTGGAGAGGAGTCTCGAATCACCTCTCCCTCAGTAGGATTTTTCTTCTCACCATCGTCTAACTTGATCAAACATGTCGTCACATGTTCTCGATCAATTTCCCGTGTGCACACTTTTCAAACCTTCGAGACACGAGTACGTTTTGTACTCGCCACCCGACGATATAAACCCTCATACTTCTCTCCCTTCATCAGGACCTTTACACCATGTATGATTTTCATAACTCCACCTACGGCCAAATATCCGTGATGTTAAAGCTAAGGGGTATAAAATACTATTAAATTTTACAAGGAAATACTATTAAATACGATACAATTTTACACAAGATATTTATTTATTTATAGAATAGATATACTTAAACCTTGCTACAACACTATAGGCAGTGTACCTAATCGTACAGTAGTGTAGTTTTTAGTAAGTCCGGTTCGTTCCACAGGGAAAATCTTTAAACAAAGCTTAACGCTATATTAGTTTACTTTTATAAAAATACAAATATATATATAAGTAATATTATTATTATAAAGGGAGATTTTTACCGTTTAATGACCGGTTTGTCGATTTTAAAACTTTAGTCGCAGTTAAAACCAAATTTAAAATAATAAATAAATACAAGACTTAATTTAAAGCGTAAAGTAAATAACGATAATGAAATTGCGAATAATAAAAGTGCGATAAAATAAACTTGCGATAATTAAAAAGTACGATAATTAAAAGTGCAATTAAATACAATAACAATAAAAATGCGATAATTAGAAGTGCAATTAAATATAAAATAAAGGAAATTAAATATGAAATAAAAGAATTATGCTTATTTAATCTTCCGTAATCATGATGTTTGACGTGTTGATTTTAGTTTTATGCCCATGGGTTAATTGT
This sequence comes from Rutidosis leptorrhynchoides, assembly GCF_046630445.1. Taxonomy (NCBI): domain Eukaryota; kingdom Viridiplantae; phylum Streptophyta; class Magnoliopsida; order Asterales; family Asteraceae; genus Rutidosis; species Rutidosis leptorrhynchoides. The sequence goes on from NC_092333.1 coordinate 629,767,676, forward strand.
CCTTTGTCCTGGATTATTTAATATGTCCGTCTGGTTTTTGTCCATAACAGTCTATCAGTCATAAATATAAAGTGCGAGTGTCCTCGTCAAATTATCCTTATACCCGAAGTTAAATATTTCAACTAATTGGGGACTTAAACTGTAACAAGATTTTAATACTTTGTTTAATAATTACACCAGGATGTCGACTGAGTGTAACCCAAGGTTTTAATACTTTGTTAACAATTATGCCAAGTGTCCTTGTACATAATTTCACCCCTGTTTTAATAATTCTAGTGGCTATTAATCCATTCCCGTGTCCGGTTAAATGAACGATTATTCGTACATATAAATATCCCGCCCATCGTGTCCGATCGAGTGTATATGGTTATTTATAGGGACGTCCAATTGTAAATCTTTATATTAAAATTAACAAACTATCATTTAGTTAAACAAATATAAAGCCCATTAATAGCCCATAGTCTAATTTCCATAAGTGTCGTTCTTTTGTCCAAACCCCAATTATGGTACAAAGCCCAATTACCCAATTTTAGTAATTAGCCCAACATCATGATTACTTCATTTTAAATAAGCATAATAATAACTTAGCTACGAGACATTAAATTAAAAAGGTTGAACATAACTTACAATGATTAAAAATAGCGTAGCGTTACACGGACAGAATTTCGACTTACACCCTTACAACATTCGCTAACATTCCCTTATTATTAGGATTAAAATTAAAATTAAAATTAAAATATAAATTATAAATATAAATATAACGTATAGATATAGAGAGATTGATATATTGGATGATAAAAATGATCAGAATTCGTTGGGTTTTATAGGGATTTTCGTATTTGGCTGCTCCGCGAGTCGCGGCATTTTTGCCCTCCGTACTCCGCAACTCGCGGAGTTCGTAATTCCAGCTCACAAAGGTTTGTCTTTTAATTTGCCGACGTTTTATAAATATATTATAATATATATATTAATTTTAAGAATTAATTATATATTATATTATATTTATATACATAGTTAACTTCTAATTTTTAGTCCGTTGCGTCGAGCGTTGAGAGTTGACTCTGGTCCCGGTTTCGGATTTTCGAACGTCCTTGCGTACAATTTAATATCTTATACTTTGCGTTTTGAATCTTGTACTCTTGTAATTTCGAGACGTTTCTTATCAATAATTGGAACCTCTTTGATTGTATTTTGTACTTTTGAGCTTTTTGGTCGTTTGCGTCTTCAATTCGTCGAATCTGTCTTTTGTCTTCACCTTTTAATATTTAAAAGAATATCACTTGTAAATAGAACAATTGCAACTAAAAGCTTGTCTTTCTTGGGGAATAATGCTATGAAATATATGTTCGTTTTTAGCATTATCAAATATTCTCACACTTGAGCGTTGCTTGTCCTCAAGCAATATAGTCTTGAAATACTATAATCACTTCTATATTCTTCACACTTTGTACATCAGTGATTTCTTTACGGCGGTATAAACAATGGTAGTAACGATATGGTTTACAGTCCCACATGACTATAAAAATTTAGATCCATTAAGGAAATTGGATCTTTATGAAAACATTTGATCTTTTGAAAATTAAATCTAGTTTTTACCCTAGATAAGTTTTCCAGAATAACCCTTCACCGGTGTTTGCAAATTATTTTTGTGGGTTTGGTGGGTTTCAGATTTGAAAATTTTAGCTCAAAACTTGCGGTTTTGTGTCACCCACTTGCTAACCTTATATTAGGAAAACAACACGTCCAGTTTACTTGTCCCGTATATTACCTTTCGGTAAACTACCGTCCGGTTGTAAAGGAAAGCGTTGAACAAGCAACAGTTAAGGTAATGTCCCCTGACATGCTTTTAATTATGGTCTATAACGTGTCGGACGCAATTACTATCCTTTGTAGGAGCAATAGTAAAGCTCACCCTTTTAATTTGTCGGTCTGGCACAAGGTCCTGTCTTTGACCATGCTATGCAACCACCGTTCTTACGGTTGACACCCGATTTGGTTCAGGTGACCTAATGAATTCCAGGTGAATTCCTAGGATTTTACGTTCAATGGTAATGAACGCATTGAAAATGGGTTTTTAGAAAACAAATCGGTTTGTAATTTTGATCAAAATATTTTCTCGTTCAGGCTCGAGTTTATATATCATTGAATTCCATGAGTTTGTAATTCTCAATCTTTAAGGTCAATCTCAAGGATTGAGTAATATCAGGCTTAAAAGCTGATTTTTGATCTTTTAAGGAGATTATCCTTTCTGGGGATCTGATTCATTAGTCTTATCCAGCTAATTTGCATGGTGCCCCCCCATTGTACGAGATAAATCCTTCTCATGGTTAGGATAAATCTGACCACTTGGCGACCCTGTTTAATGCTGAGGTCCGTGGATTTCCTGCTGATTTTAGAGATGACTTTTCTAGATTTTTCGTCAACCTACAGCTGGTCTGGACGACAACTTCTTGACCTAAATCAAGAAGCGCGTTTCTTTTTCGGAAGACTTTACTTCCTTTTAATGATGGAATTGATTCATCGTGTAGATCCATCTCTTCTTTTCTTTCATCGGGTAAAACAGTTTAGTTTAGTCCAAAGCAAAAGTATTTTCAGTTATTTGTTACAGAAATATGTGACATATGTTTAAGATAACTTGGTAATTTTTCCCACACTTGGCTTTTATTTTCCTTTTTATTGTCCTCTATTCCATTTTAAATGAATTCTAACATTTTGGTTTGTTTCTCAATTTATGTCCTTTCCAAGGTAACAATAATTTCGGTGTTAACACCTAGTTTTATCGTTCATAAATATGTATAAACATGATTTTGAGTTCATTTAATTGAAAATTTTGAAAAATTTTACTAGAATTTGGTAGTCAGTATATAAGACTAGGGCTGTTCTTTATTATCAGAGAGCACTAGGTTCTAATACAACTACTGCTTTACTAGTATTTTTAATGGTAAACAAGTGTTTAAGATAAAATTTTTAAAAATACGAAAGAATTTAACCCCTTCCCACACTTAAGATCTTGCAATGCCCTCATTTGCAAGAAATCAGTAACAATTTAAATTATTGAGGGTGATTTGTGTGAAAATGATTAAATTTTACCAAAGTTTCCAAATATATTGGCGTTTGTTTGCTGAATGATAAATGGTGCATATCATTTGTTCATTCCGTCTTGTTGTTATATCACATTTATTTTGCATCTTGTCGTCAAAATTAGTTGCTTTTGCTAAACTTAATGCCAGTCTTTGAAAATGCGTTGTTTTACCCTGTTGTGTACATAAAATAAACTGCAAACATATATACATATTTTTGAAGTTTGGTATATTACCCCACATTCAAAAATTATTAAAATCTAATAATAAAATTTAGAAAATTATAAAAACTAATACAAATCCAACATAAGTATTAAATGTATCAACATTACAAATTATAAAATAAATAAAACTAAGTAGACTAGGGATGATACTGATACCAGTAGGGGTTCCATGCATAACCATAGGTGTTATAAAATGCTTCGGCTGGGTTATACGTAGGATACGGTGGTTGGATCTCTATAGACCAGGGAGGGAATATGGGCGATGGAGTAGGAATATAGTTTCTACCTATATGTTGGCAATAAGCTATGATTTAGTTTTGATGAACTTGTCAATCTTCAAATGCTCTATGTCTAGTATTTTCATACTCTTGTAAAGCTATAAACCTTTGCATTTCGGCCATTTCATTTCCCCCTCCTACATTACCTTGCTGTTGGTTTCTCTCAACCTGTGGATGTCTACCATGGTATTGTACTGCGGCGTTATTTCGCCTCTTCAAAACCTTCGCACCATGGTATACATTTAAACCTATTGTATCGCGGGGTTCTGGTTCTTCGACTAATAATCCCCCCGACTTATATCCACACCGAGATATTCAGCAATCAAAGTAATAAATATACCACCTCCTATTATGCTATGCGGTCTCATCCCCCTAACCATAGCTGATAAATAATAACCCACACAATAAGGTATACTTACAGCGCTTTGTGGGTCTCGAATACACATGTGGTAAAACAAATCCTGTTCATTTACCTTTTCCTTGTTCTTACCTCGTTGTGTAATCGAATTGGCTAAAAACCTATGAATTACTCTTAATTCAGCTCTATCTATATTCAAATAAGAGTAATTTCCCCCTTTAAATCGGTGATGGCTAGTCATTTGACTCCATACACCATGCGTATCAAAATTTTCGTCTATCTTTCTACCATTTAGTATCAACCCTCTACAATCGGCAGATGCCAACTCCTCAGGCATATATATACGTAAAGCCTGAGCCATGTCTAGTAAAGACATGTGGCGCATCGAACCTCCTAACAAAAATCTAATAAAAGATCGATCGGTTAAACTAGCTACCCGATCATTTAATTCTATACTACACAACAATTCTTCACACCATACTTTATATACAGGTCTACGCATGTTGAATAACCGTACCCAATCGTTAAAAGTAGAATTACCATACCTCTGTGCAAGTAATTCCCTAATTGGCCCGGCCAATTCTACAGCTTCTAATGGTCCCCATTCTATGACCCTAGGTACTTCAACAGCTTTAGAATGAAGAGTATGCAAACCCCTTTGGTATTTTGGATAATCTATCCAAAGTCTGTCAAATCTCAGGTTCGGGTGCAAATCTTCCAAGTGCATATCAGAAAATGTCATGACTGGATGAGGTATATCTTGTTTGTAGTAGTTATCCACCTCCTATTGTTCCGCATTCTCAGCAGAAGCATTGCGAGCTTGGGATGAAGATTCACCCCTTTCAATCTGCAAAACACATCAAACACAATTTTTGTGCATCCAAATATGCATTAGTGTCAGCAAAATCATCAATCAAAATAATTACAATGACATGTTCAATTTATATCAAACATAAGCTCATTTTCACATTTTTATCAAATCTACACTTTTTCAAATAAGCATATACGAAAATGTTCACCAAGTTCATAAGCATTCAACTCAAATAACATGTCAAAATAATCATTACTAGCAATTAAACAAGTTTCAAATGGCATTATCTCTCAAAAATCAAGTTCATGAATTTTAGACTTGAAAAAGTCCACTTTAATTCTCAAAATCATGCTTAGGCTCAAAGTTTGGATCATTTAACTACCTAAACATGTTACACTACCTAATTTAGCAACAATTCATGACAAAAATCGGCCATAACCTGTTTATATCAAAAAGCCCCAAATTTGCTCAAGAACACAAACCCTAGATTACTCAAAATTTGAAGTTTAAGGCATCTAATCATGTTAAATAGCATCAATCTAGGTTATACAAGCATAATACATAAGCAATTTAAACATAATTACACTAAAAAACATCAAAATCAAATTGGGTATAAAATTGCTCAAGAACACTAATTTTCGGATTAAATGGTGTTTAGGTGTAGAAATTTACCGTTTTTCTTGAGTAATTCCTTGATAGCATCCTTCTCAACATGATTTTAGTAAAATATTTGATGATTAACGGTCAAAAATTGCGAATTTGGTGTGTGTTTTTCGGGTTTTTTCGGGTTATTTTCGCAGTATTTTTGTTTTTGTGGTGTGTGGACTGAGCTGATTACGTTTTTATTTTTTTCTGGGTTTTGGTCCCTCCGCGAGTCGCGGTGTTTGACCCTTCAAACTCCGCGAGTCGCGGAGTTTGTATTTTTTTTTTTTAAACATCTTATACTAATTAAAACAATTAAGTAATTAATTTTAAAATTTTGTTTCCCTTGTTATTTAGGATGAGGTCGTTTCGGATCGATGTCCTAGTCCGTCCTTCGACAAAATTTTAAAATTTGTCTTTTTGTAGCGATTGTTTTAAAAGCTAAGATTTTTGGTTTTTTTAAATGTTTTTAGCATACTTTAATTCAATAAGATTAAAAATAATGATAATAAAAGTTCTCGTCCCTCCCTCGGGTAAAGCAATTTCGGTTCAAAGACCTAGTCTTCCACTTACGACGAATTTTAAAAATTATATTTTTAACTTAGCGACATAAAGTAAATTTTTGTTTTTAAATTCACACAACTTAAATATAAAATTCAAAATTAATATTAAAAATTCACACCAAACTTAAAATTTAAAATGCATAAAAATAAAATTCATATTTTAAAAATTAAAAAATTCACACCAAACTTAATTTAAAAATTCATATTATAAATTCACACCAAACTTATATTAATTTTTCAAATATTTACAATTTTAAATATATTGATTTTACAAAGTTTACAATATTAATTTAAGATTTATATATTAATTTTAAAAACATGGTAAAAATAAAATTAAAAATCTTTTTGGCTTTTTATCCCACTTTAATCAATCAAATATTATCAAAAATATGCGCCCCTCTTTTCGGTAAAGTAATTTCTGTTCCAAGACCTAATTTAACTCATGACGAATTTTTGAAATATTTTGGGTTGATTGATTAAAGATATTTATACCTTAAGAATAAACGTTAAATTTCGCAGTGATGTAATAAATTTTTGAATGATATCAATAATTTCGGTCGCCAAACCTAATTTTATTCAATACCAATTTAATACTTTATAGCGAACAAATTAGCGTTTATTATCAAAAGGTTAAAAATAAAAATAAAAACAAAAAACTGTACAGACTTACCTGTGAGATAGTATTCTTAGTTATATGATCTATCCCATTCATAAGGTAGTCGGTTTAATTGGTTTTCCATGGCTACATAGGCGTAACCTCGAGCATTCAGTGTTTTTTCTTCTAAACATATGAACGGTCTGTCTCTGCATAAAGTAACAAATTCGGTGTTTGAATAGGTTTGATTATTTGAACATTTACCTCCATGTGACCATTTTCCGCATTTGTGACATCTTTCTAGGTGTCGTGCTCTTCTTTTCGCTGCGGATTTTGATTTTCCTTTACCAAATTGTAACTTATTATCTTCGCATCTGGATTCTTTTCTTACTCCGTCCAATCTTTCTCTGATTACTGATACTATTTCACTCGGAAGTGTGTCATTATTACGTTTAGTGATCAAAGCGTGTAGCATTAGACCATGGTTTAGTTCACAGGCAGTCTTCATTTCGTAAAAACCTAAAAAAATAAAAATTCAGAATGGGGGGAGAAGACTAGTTCTTTAGGGTCTGCTAGGGAAAGACCGTTCGGGTTCCATTTTCGAGAACTACACGAAAACAGACAATCTAACTCTAACAGAAATACATATTATCCTTTAAAGACTTGATTCTCCCCACACTTAGTTAGCTGTGGTATCGAAATTGTGATTAACTTCATTGTTGAATTCCATCGGACTATCTATGTAGTGTTTAACTCTGTGACCATTAACTTTAAATTCAATCCCATTTGAATTTATTAATTCTATCGTTCCGTATGGGAAAACTCTTTTGACTATGAATGGTCCAGACCATCTTGATTTCAATTTTCCAGGAAATAGCTTGAATCGTGAATTGAAAAGAAGAACTCTGTCTCCTTCTTTAAATTCTTTTGAACTTCTTATTCTTTTATCATGCCATTTCTTCGTTCTTTCTTTATAGATTAACAAATTTTTGTATGCTTCATGTCTTAATTCTTCTAATTCGTTTAGTTGACTTAATCGTAGACGTCCAGCTTCATGTAAATCAAGATTACATGTCTTCAAAGCCTAAAATGCTTTGTGTTCAATTTCTACTGGAAGATGACATGCTTTTCCGTAGACGAGGTTAAAAGGTGTGGTTCCAATTGGAGTTTTGTAGGCTGTTCTAAAAGCCCAGAGTGCATCCTCCAATTTAATGGACCATTCCTTCGGATTTGATCCTACGGTTTTCTCTAGAATATGTTTTAAAGCTCGGTTGGTATTTTCAACTTGTCCACTTGTTTGTGGATGATAAGCAGTGGAGATTTTATGAGTTACTCCATATCTTTTAAGAACTTTCTCAAGTTGATTATTACAGAAATGAGTACCCCGATCACTTATTAAAGCTTTCGGTGTTCCAAACCTTGCAAAAAGATGTTTTAAAAAGTTGACTACAACTAGTGCATCGTTAGTTGGGAGAGCTTGTGCTTCCGCCCATTTAGATACATAATCAATGGCTACGAGAATGTAGAGATTATTATGAGATTTTGGAAATGGACCCATAAAGTCAATACCCCAAATGTCAAATACTTCGCATACTTGAATGACATTTTGTGGCATTTCATCACGTTGACTTATTTTTTCGGCCCTTTGACAAGCATCACATGATTTGCAAAGAAGGTGTGCGTCTTTGTAAATTGTAGGCCAATACAATCCAGCTTCATAAACTTTTCTTGCTGTTAGTTGAGGCCCATAATGCCCTCATGTTGGTCCTGTGTGACAATGGTTTAAAATCTTACTAGCTTCATCTCCAAATACATATCGGCGTATTATTCCATCGGGACAACTTTTAAACAGATGTGGATCTTCCCAGAGATAGTGTTTTATATCACTGAAGAATTTCTTTCATTTTTGGTACGATAATCCTTTTTCAAGGAATCCACATACTAAATAGTTTGCATAGTCAGCAAACCATGGAATTTCATTATAATCTATCTTCAATAGATATTCATCAGGAAAGTTGTCTTGTATGGCCGTTTCATTTAGAACTTCTAATTCGGGATTTTCAAGACGAGAAAGATGATCAGCAGCGAGATTTTCTGCTCCTCTTTTATCTCGGATTTCAATATCGAACTCTTGTAAGAGTAAGATCCAACGGATTAATCTTGGTTTGGCATCTTGTTTTGAAAATAGGTATCTAAGAGCAGAATGGTCAGTATAGACCACCGTTTTAGCTAGAACGAGATATGAACGAAATTTGTCAAAAGCAAAGACAATAGCAAGGAGTTCTTTTTCAGTAGTTGTATAGTTCGTTTGTGCTCCTTGTAACGTCTTACTAGCATAATATATAGGTTGAAATCGTTTTTCAATCCTTTGTCCTAAAACGGCTCCCATTGCAAAATCACTTGCATCGCACATTAGTTCAAATGGTAGATTCCAATTTGGTGTTATCATGATCGGCGCATTAGTGAGTTTCTCTTTAAGAATATTAAAAGATTTGATACATTCATCTGAAAAGATGAATGGAGCATCCTTTTCTAGGAGTTTATTCATAGGAGTGGCAATTTTAGAAAAATCTTTTATGAAATGTCGGTAAAAACCGGCATGCCCTAGAAAACTCCTAACTCCTCTAACATTGGTGGGACGTGGAAGTTTAGCAATTACATCTACTTTAGCTCTATCCACTTCAATTCCTTCTTTTGAAATTTTATGTCCAAGAACGATGCCTTCTTTAACCATGAAATGGCATTTCTCCCAATTAAGTACTAGATTTGATTGTTCGCATCTAATAAGCATTCGTTCCAAATTAACTAGACATGATTCAAATGTATCACCGAAGACTGAAAAGTCATCCATGAAAACTTCCATGCATTCTTCTATCATGTCGTGAAAAATCGCCATCATACACCTTTGAAAGGTTGCAGGGGCGTTGCAAAGTCCAAATGGCATGCGTTTGTAAGGAAAAGTACCATAAGGGCACGTGAATGTGGTTTTCTCTTGATCTTCGGGTGCTATTGGAATTTGAAAATATCCGGAAAATTCATCTAGAAAACAATAGTAACTATTTCCGGCTAATCTTTCCAACATTTGATCAATGAAAGGTAAGGGAAAGTGATCTTTTCTGGTGGCGTCATTTAATTTTCTATAATCAATACACACACGCCATCCTGTTACAGTCCTAGTAGGAATAAGCTCACTTTTCTCATTTGTAATGACAGTCATGCGACCCTTCTTAGGCACGCATTGAACTGGGCTTACCCATGGACTATCAGAAATTGGATATATCAAACCTGCATCTAGCAGTTTAATAATTTCTTTTTTAACTACATCTTGCATATTATGATTTAGTCTTCGTTGGCGTTGCACATACGTTTTATGACCTTCTTCCATAAGAATTTTATGTGTGCAATACGAAGGACTTATTCCTTTAATATCATGAATCTTCCATGCAATGGCTGGTTTATGAGCTTTCAACACAGAAATGAGTTGTGATTTCTCATTTTCAGTAAGAGCAGACGATATTATTACAGGTAATTCAGATTCACCATGTAAATAAGCGTATTCCAAATGGTTTGGAAGTGGCTTTAACTCTAATTTCGGAGGTTCTTCTATCGATGATTTATATCGATATCTGTCTTCTCCTTTTAGCATTTGAATTTCTTCTGTTGTTGGTTCATATCCATTAGCTATAAGTGTAGCTAACATTTCAGCTTCATCAATTTGTTCTGTTCCTTCTCCTAAAGAACATTCTCCTGTTCCTTGTAATTCTGGAAATTCTTCTAACAATTCTGCATATGCATCTATAGTTTGAATATAATAACATGTATCATCTGCAGATTGTGGTTGTTGCATTGCTCTATCAACTGAAAAGGTAACACTCTCGTCCTCTATACTTAGGGTCAGTTTCTTACCAAACACGTCTATCATTGCTTTAGCCGTGTTTAAGAATGGTCTTCCTAATATGAGAGGAACTTGAGAATCTTCTTCCATGTCCAGAACAACAAAATCTACTGGAAATACTAAAGTACCAACTTTAACTAGCATGTTCTCCATTATCCCTCTAGGATATTTTATTGATCTATTGGCTAGTTGTATGCTTATTCTTGTTGGTTTCAATTCTCCAAGGTCTAGTTTAGCGTATAGTGAATACGGCATTAAATTTATACTAGCACCTAAGTCTGCTAATGCTTCTATTGAACTAAGACTACCCAGAAAACATGGAATTGTGAAACTTCCTGGATCAGATAGTTTTTCCGGTATCTTATTCAACAGCACTGCTGAACAATTAGCATTCATAGTAACAGCCGAGAGTTCTTCCATTTTCTTTCTATTTGAGATTAGATCTTTCAAGAATTTAGCATATCCAGGCATTCCTGAAATCACATCAATGAAGGAAAGATTTACATTTATCTGTTTAAACATATCCAAGAATTTGGATTGCTCGGCTTCAAGTTTCTCTTTCTTCATTTTACTCGGGTAAGGAAGTGGTGGTTGGTATGGTTTAACATAAGGTTTAGCCTTAACTGTGTTATCTTCATTAACCTTTTCAACTACCGGTTCTTTTTCCTTATCTTGTTCAGGTTATGGTTCTTGTGGAGTAGGAATAGCTTTATCAGAAGTTACAGGTATTTCAGGTGGTTTAAGTGTTGTACCACTTCTTGTGGTAATGGCTTTAGCTGTTTCATTCCGGGGGTTAGCATTTGTATCATTAGGTAGACTTCCCGGTTTTCTTTCACCTATTAACCTTGCTAGGTTACTTACTTCTTGTTCCAGATTTTGAATAGAAGCTTGTTGATTTCTAAATGCTTGAGCATTTTGTTCATTGGTTTGTTTTTGAGATGTGAAAAACTGCGTTTGAGTTTCAACTGGGTTCGTCATCATATCTTCTAAATTCGGCTTTTTATCATCGGGTTGTGGTGGTTTGTTTTGAAAATTAGGTCTTTGCTGATTGTAAGTATTGTTGGATACTTGTTGATTGCTAGGACCTTGTTGGTTGTTGTATGGAATATTTCGGTTATAGTTCTGATTTTGATTGTAAATAGGTCTTGGCGGTTGATAATTATTCTGATAATTATTTCCAGGCCTTTGGTTTATGTATGAAATATTCTCTCTTTGTTCCATTGTTAATTCAATACTGAGACAATCTTTTGTCAAATGTGGTCCTCCACACTGCTCACAACTAATTCGTATTGAGTGAATATCCTTAGTTATCTTTTCCATTTGTCTCTCCACAGCATCTATCTTTGCGGAAATGGAATCTAAGTCATGGCTAGAATCGGCTCTAGCTGCTTTAGATGATCTAACGATATCTTTTTCTTGGTGCCACTCATGTGAGTTGGAAGCAGTGTTATCAATAATTTTATAAGCATCAGTTTCGGTTTTCTTCATAATGGAACCACCAGCTGCTATATCTATGTCTTTCCTTATAGTGATGTCGCATCCTTGGTAGAATATTTGTACTATTTGGCAGGTGTCTAAACTATGTTGCGGACATCCTCTTAATAACTTTCTAAATATTGTCCACGCCTCATATAGAGTTTCATTCGGTTTCTGTGTAAACGTAACAATTTCTCCTTAAAGTCTTACGGCTTTAGATGCCGGAAAGAATTGTTTAAGAAATTTTTCAACTAAAACGTCCCATGTATCAATCGCCCCTTCAGGTAACGATTCCAACCAATCTTTGGCTTCTCCCTTTAAAGTCCAGGGAAATAACATGAGATATATCTGTTCATCCTCAACTTCTCTTATTTTAAATAGAGTGCAGATCCTATTAAAGGTACGAAGATGTTCATTTGGATCTTCCTTCGGCGCACCACTAAATTGGCATTGATTAGTCACCATGTGTAGAATTTGTCCTTTGATTTCATAATCTGGCGCATTAATGTCAGGATGAGTAATTGCGTGACCTTGGCCAGTGCGTTTAGCTCTCATTCGGTCTTCCATACTTAAAGGTTCCAGATTCTCCATAATTGAATTTGTTGAATCGGAATCACTGGAGGATTCTGATTTAATGGTTCGTTCCTCAACAATCTCTGTTTGAATGATTGGTGGTTCCGGAGGAAAATTTAATGGTTCAGGATCTATGAATCGTCCCTGAATATTCTCCGGATTCTCAATTGTGAGATCAGGTTCAAAAAATGGATTATCGAAAATTTGAACTGGAGTACTTGGTCGACTGGATGACGATTCTAAAGAAAAATCAACGGCGGTAATATTTGCTAAATGTCTTGATCTAGTTACAGGTGGTGAACGTACAAAAGGTGGTGAACGTCTTGCTCGGTGCATTCACTGAATATCCTATTAGTTTTTAAAAAGAAAGAAAAATTATATAAGTTATCCAATTAATAGACTTTTCTGATTTTGCCCACGTTTCGAATAGCCAAAAGATGCAGCAGAGGGGCAGGATTCGTTTGGTCTCAATATAATTGAGGACTGTTTGGCTCCAATAACCCGGTCCACGTACAAATCCAACTATTACTACGAACCAGAAAATTTTGATGTCTATCAATTTAACCACTTAAAATAAATTTTCGTAATTTTAAGAAATTTAGATAAGAAGTAGAATAAAAATCTATGTCCTAAAAACTAGAATAGCGAGAAATAAGAAAGAAAAAGAGTGACTTATAGAACTTAAAAACACTAGACTAACCCAACCTTATTACTATCACTAACTTAAAATTATAATCGCAAATTGAGATTACTAATTGGAATGATAATTGATACATAGGTAAAAGGTGTCTAAAAATATTAAAGCTTACAAGAAAAACTATATCCCAAATGGCAATAACTTAAAAAGAAACTAAAACTTAAAAAGGCGTCGCAAAATTCTAAAGCACCTAAATCTTAGTCTAAAGAAAAAGCACTTAAGGGATTTTACGGCAAAGCCTAAAAATCTAGAAGTAAAAAAATAACTATGGCAAAAACTATATCTTAAAACTAAATACGAGCGAAAAATACAAATATTACGCTAAAACAATTAAAAAGGGACAAAATATAAAAATATACAAAAAGTTGTAAAAATTACAATTTTTATAAAAATATTATTTTTATATTATTTATTTTATAAAACTATTAATTTTACAATTTAATTAAACTAATTAAACAAAATAATAATAAAAACTAATTACTAATTACTAATTAAATTAATACATCAACCTAATTAGGGTTATAAAAAAATAATAATAATAATTACACCGTATTTAATGCCTGATTAGGGTTTCTGTCGGCGTGTCAGAGTGTCTCCGCGAGTCGCGATATTCCAAGCAGCAAACTCCGCGAGTCGAGAGGTTCCAATTTTCAGATGACAGGTTGATTAAAATTCGACGCGTTTTTTTTTTATATTTTCTGTTTAAATAAAAATATTTAAATAAAACTTATATTTTTATAAAATAAAAATAAAGAAACTTCATAAAACTTAAATATTTAACAAAATCTTAAAAAAATATATAAATTTTTGTTTTCTTTTTATATTTTTGAATAATTAAAAACGTATTTTTACAAAAGTGAATTTTAATAAAAGTAAACTAAAAATAAATTTTTTTTTTATTTATTTATTTAGCGTTGCGCTTCCGGCTTTTAAGTTTGATAGTCTTCTCCCCGGCAGCGGCGCCAAAAATACTTGATGTTAAAGCTAAGGGGTATAAAATACTATTAAATTTTACAAGGAAATACTATTAAATACGATACAATTTTACACAAGATATTTATTTAATTATAGAATAGATATACTTAAACCTTGCTACAACACTATAGGCAGTGTACCTAATCGTACAGTAATGTAGTTTTTAGTAAGTCCGGTTCGTTCCACAGGGAAAATCTTTAAACAAAGCTTAACGCTATATTAGTTTACTTTTTATAAAAATACAAATATATATATAAGTAATATTATTATTATTATAAAGGGGGGTTTTTACCGTTTAATGACCGGTTTGTCGATTTTAAAACTTTAGTCGCAGTTAAAACCAAATGTAAAATAATAAATAAATACAAGACTTAATTTAAAACGTAAAGTAAATAACGATAATGAAATTGCGAATAATAAAAGTGCGATAAAATAAACTTGCGATAATTAAAAAGTACGATAATTAAAAGTGCAATTAAATACAATAACAATAAAAATGCGATAATTAGAAGTGCAATTAAATATAAAATAAAGGAAATTAAACATGAAATAAAAGAATTATGCTTATTTAAACTTCCGTAATCATGATGTTTGACGTGTTGATTTTAGTTTTATGCCCATGGGTTAATTGTCCTTTGTCCTGAATTATTTAATATGTCCGTCTGGTTTTTGTCCATAACAGTCCATCAGTCATAAATATAAAGTGCGAGTGTCCTCGTCAAATTATCCTTATACCCGAAGTTAAATATTATAACTAATTGGAGACTTAAACTGTAACAAGATTTTAATACTTTGTTTAATAATTACACCAGGATGTCGACTGAGTGTAACCCAAGGTTTTAATATATTGTTAACAATTATGCCAAGTGTCCTTGTACATAATTTCACCCCTGTTTTAATAATTATAGTGGCTATTAATCCATTCCCGTGTCCGGTTAAATGAACGATTATTCGTACATATAAATATCCCGCCCATCGTGTCCGATCGAGTGTATATGGTTATTTATAGGGACGTCCAATTGTAAATCTTTATATTAAAATTAACAAACTATCATTTAGTTAAACAAATATAAAGCCCATTAATAGCCCATAGTCTAATTTCCACAAGTGTCGTTCTTTTGTCCAAACCCCAATTATGGTACAAAGCCCAATTACCCAATTTTAGTAATTAGCCCAACATCACGATTACTTCGTTTTAAATAAGCATAATAATAACTTAGCTACGAGACATTAAATTAAAAAGGTTGAACATAACTTACAATGATTAAAAATAGCGTAGCGTTACACGGACAGAATTTCGACTTACACCCTTACAACATTCGCTAACATTCCCTTATTATTAGGATTAAAATTAAAATTAAAATATAAATTATAAATATAAATATAACGTATAGATATAGAGAGATTGATATATTAGATGATAAAAATGATCAGAATTCGTTGGGTTTTATAGGGATTTTCGTATTTGGCTGCTCCGCGAGTCGCGGCATTTTTGCCCTCCATACTCCGCAACTCGCGGAGTTCGTAATTCCAGCTCACAAAGGTTTGTCTTTTAATTTGCCGACGTTTTATAAATATATTATAATATATATATTAATTTTAAGAATTAATTATATATTATATTATATTTATATACATAGTTAACTTGTAATTTTTAGTCCGTTGCGTCGAGCGTTGAGAGTTGACTCTGGTCCCGGTTCCGGATTTTCGAACGTCCTTGCGTACAATTTAATATCTTATACTTTGCGTTTTGAATCTTGTACTCTTGTAATTTCGAGACGTTTCTTATCAATAATTGGAACCTCTTTGATTGTATTTTGTACTTTTGGGCTTTTTGGTCGTTTGCGTCTTCAATTCGTCGAATCTGTCTTTTGTCTTCACCTTTTAATATTTAAACGAATATCACTTGTAAATAGAACAATTGCAACTAAAAGCTTGTCTTTCTTGGGGAATAATGCTATGAAATATATGTTCGTTTTTAGCATTATCAATCCGTATCCTTGAGAATCCAACTGGCTTAGGGAAATTAGATTCTTGCACATCTTTGGTGCGTATGCCACACCACTAAGAGTGCAAGCAGCTCTGTTTAACAATTTTATTTTCACCATGCCAACACCCTCAACATCACATGTCGAACCATCACCTAAAGTCAGCACTCCAACCTTCTTTAATATTAGCTTATCAAAATAAGCTTTCTTGGAACACACATGCATCGTACAATCTGAATCTAAAAATCATTCATCTTGAACAGAAGTAGAACTTTTGAAAACTGTGAGAACATCTCCCAAATTAACCGATTCATTAACTGCAACTGCAACCGACGAATCCCTAGATTTATCTTCACCGTTCTTCCAAAATGGACAGTTGTGATGGCACCGCCCCGTCAATACACTTAACAGCTCCGTCACTTGGTCCCACAGCTTGATCGAATTTTAAATGAATTTAATAAACAACATTGCATTCTTTTATTCAAAAGTTTCCCAAAAAGGAAATTTAACAAAATATGTAGTTTAACAAACCCAACATATTAAATATCAAAAGTTGACATAAAACATTGTCAACCAAACACCCACAAGTTTAATTATTCAAATGAGAATGCAAGTTTAATGTTTCATAATTGTTTAACAAAATCTGCCCAATGCATGCAGACACTTTTAACTAGGGCTGTAAATGAGCCGAGCTACTCGTAAGCTACTCGAGCTCGGCTCGTTAAAAACTCGATTCGAGCCGAGCTTAAACGAGCTCGAGCCCGAGTTCGAGCCTAAGGTAGGGCTCGTTTTATAAACGAGCTCGAACTCGAGCTTCACATGTCGAGCTCGTTTAAGCTCGCGAGCCTAAACGAGCTTTTACACACACACACACACACACACACACATATATATATATATATATATATATATATATATATATATATATATATATATATATATATATATATGATGATGATGATGATGGTGTATGAAAGTTTTGAATTAACCGATGTAAAATCCATCTATTCCTTTTCCTAAACTAACTGTTGGCTTTTCAACTTTTCATGTTCCATTTTAATATACTCCGTATTTCCATACAACTCTGACATTACTTGTGCCATTAACTCACCGCTGATATCAACCAATCCAATGGTGTGGTTATCAATGAGTATGACTAATGACTAATATATACTACTCCGTGTCCCAATACTTTTTGACACCTACATGACTACATTGTATTGTTTGGCTTCTTCACTCAAAACATCATCTTCTCCTTCTCATTTCCACTCATCTTTTAATTTTTCAAAAAGATTTCTATGCTGCATTTTTTGAACTTTGGACAAGGTAATATTTTGATCTCAGTTTATATATATATATATATATATATATATATATATATATATATATATATATATATATATATATATAGTGGTAGGATCAAGAGGGAAGTAACCATTCGGGGGAAGCGGGGGAAGCAAAAACTTTTTTTTTTCGTTTTTTGAAAAAACTTTGTTCACGAACATTATAGATGAGATGAAAATATGAACATTTAGTAGAGACACTTTGTGATAAATGTTTTTAATTTGGCGGGAAAACGCTCGAAGAAGTAACATATAACAATTATCGTGTTTTTCGAGCGTATTTTGAGGTTTTAGCTATTGGGGTTTAGATATTAGGGTTTATAGGGTTTAGATATTAGGGTTTAGAAATTTAGGGTTTAGGGTTTAGATTTAAGGTTTAGATTTAGGATTTAGATTGAGTTTTTAACACGAACGGTTTAGGGTTTAGGGTTTAGGGTTTGGTGTTTTGGGTTTATGGAATAAACCCAAAACACCAAACCCTAAACCCTAAACTCTAAATCGGGCTAAATTTTACTTCACAAAACATGGGGGAAAAAAACGTTCATATTCTTCACGAACAATATTATCTTGAATGTTATTTTTGTCGATCGTTTTCACGCCTAAATAATAACATTCTTCACGAAGTGTCTCTTCTAAATGTTCATATTTTCGTGTAATCTTGATGCCGGAAAAAAAAAATTCAAAAAAAAACGAATTTTTTTTTTTTTTTGCTTCCCCCCGCTTTCCCCGATTGATTACTTCCCCATTGATTCTGCCCCTATATATATATATATATATATATATATATATATATATATATATATATATATATATATATATATATATATATATATATATATATATATATATATATTCTAATTGTTCTAACAATTAGTTTTCGTTAACCAACATCAACATCTGTAGATTCAACGTAATAATTACCAAACTAGTGGATCCACAAGGTATGTAAGACTTGCTCAACTATTTCTTTGTTTTACGTAATACAGTATTATTTTTATCTTATTTTTGTTTAATTATAATTATTATTACCTTAATAACTCATAGTTACAATATTTCGTTTTAGATGATGAAAAGTTGCTTTCTTGTTAAACTAGTTGTGGAGCCCTCGCTTCGCGCCGTGGGCTCCATTTTGAATGCGAGTTAAAAAAAGTCTTTCTTTTTGTGGATCTATTTTGTAAAAAAGAATTTTTTTCGACATCTAACATTGAAGTGTTGTTCCTTTTGTGAAAGTTGCTTCTTTTAGCGTTAAAGTTAGTTGATCTATTTTGTAAAAAAAAATGTTTTTCGACATCTTTTGGTAGCATTGAAGGGTTGTTCCTTTTAAGAAAGTTGTTTCTTTTATCGTTGGAGACAAAAAAAAAATGTAGCACAGTAGTGGCCTATGTGGGTCCTACTGTTTGAGCGCAGTATACAAGTCGGTAAAGCGTGGTGGGTATTATTATTCAGTATTTTTGGTGTTAGTGATGGGATAAATAATAATTTAGAATATAGGTATAAAGTGGGGGGCTCGATTTGTATTTTAATGGAAGTTAGGAGGTTAGAATATAGGTATAAAGTGGGGGGTTCGATTTGTATTTTAATAGAAGTTAAGGGGTTAGGTTTGTAAAAAGTGAAAAGTTGAATAGTACTATTCATAACAAATAAGACAAATTTTGTCTCTTAGTTATGTTGGTAATGGTAATTTGTTGACCATGGTAGTATTTGTGTACACAATTAATTATTGATTAATGTCATTTTTATAATTATTTTCATATGACATTCTATTTATAATATTTCATTTTGTAACAGGTACAATTATATTAATGGAAGATAAAGTAGTCTAGTGGAAGCTTATTGATCAAAGATTCAAGGTCTGCATTCATGAAGAGATGGGCTATTGTAAAGTTGAATTTCAGAGATGCATGTTTATGATTTTTTTTAGAGATGGTTGTCTTAGGTTTTTCATGTTTTTAATTGTTTTAACTCAATTGTGTGTCTCCTTTACATCTAAGTTTTCACTGTAATTCAATGAGAAGCTAGAACTTTATGTATTTGTACTTATGATGAATTTTTGATTTACATTTAAATGCCTTGTCCAGGTTTGTAATTCCATGAGAAAGTTTGTAGTTCTAAGCAAGGCTTCAAAATTTTTATGGTTAATTTTTGTTTTATACTACGTATTAAGCATTGACGGCAGTGGACATTGATATAACTTTTGTGAATATCTTGTGACTTGTTAACAAGCTCGAGTATTGCTTTTCAAGCTCAAGTTTTTCGTAACAAACTCAAGTATTGCTTACGAGCTTGATTTTTTTAACGAGCTCGAGTATTGCTTAACGAGCTCGAGTTCATTGTTTTTTTTTTCCAGAAAAAAACCAGCTTATAACGAGCCGAGCTCGAGCTTTTCACATGAATCACGAGCCCGAGCTCGAGCTAAAAATCTAAGGCTCGAATCGAGCCGAGCTCGAGCTCGAGCTCGAGCTTTCTGAAAACCAAACGAGCCGAGCTCGAACATTACCAAGCTCGGGCTCGGCTCGGCTCGTTTACAGCCCTACTTCTAACACAGCGGAAGCACCAAACAAACTCAAGTACCTGTGAAAACATGCGAGTAAACTGTCAACAAAAATATTGAGTGAATTATAGGTTTAAATAAACGTATAAGCTTTAGACCATAAGATTTAAAATGTTAGAAAACATAAAACATTATTCCATTACCAATGAGCCACCTGGTAACCACTTAACCCTTTATTTACCCGTGCCAAACACAATAAATAATATACACTGAACAAGTGTATCTACAACAAAATACGAAGTACTAAACATTCCAATCATAAATTGCTAGCGCAACTAGCTCAAAATGGGGTTGTCAAACCCGATAGATCTATCCGTAGGATTCGCGTTCACCAGTAGAAACCAGTGATTACAGTTACCAGACTAGAAAATATTTTTGTTCAACTCATAATGAATAATTTAAATTTAATTGCCACTTGTGTCTAAACGTAAAATAAAATGCATGTAATCAAATCCCAAAAATATACTTTGAAAAGTATGTAAAAACGGGACTATAACTCACCTTAATAGCAAACGAAGTAACCACACAAATATGCGAACAGCAAACGAAGTAAAGTGATCAGGAATGATCACAACGCCGACCTATAAATAAAGCAGGTCGATATAAATAACTAACTTAGGTCAAGTCTTAGTATGATAGCTATTGTACATGTTGCAAGTAGACATATAACAACACTCAACATGCATCGATTTGATCGGAATAGCGTACGGACACACACTTTCTATTTTTAGAAACTTTCTGTTTTTCGCAGGTTTCCATTTTTGGAAAGTTTATATTTTTGAAAAGTTTCTATATTAGGAAAGTTTCTATTTTAGGAAAGTTTCTATTTTTGGAAAGTTTCTAATTTTAGAAAGTTTCTATATTTAGAAAGTTTCTATTTTTGGAAAGTTTATAAGTTAGGAAAGTTTTCTTAATTAGAAAGTCAACAAAAGTCAACTGAAATTCAAAGTCAACCGAAAGTCAACTCAAAAGTCAACCTTGGTCAAACATAGTCAACATTAATTTTAAAAGTATAAGTTATAAAAATAATATAGGTTATAACGTTAATTAAAGTCATATATTTATAATTATGTCATAACATAAGTTTAATTAAATTAAATTGAATTATTAAAGTTAACATAAGTTTAAATGATATAATTAATGTAACATAAGTATTTAATTAATTAATTAAATATTAATCATAATATAAGTATTATTAATAATAAATTTTAATCATATCATAAGTATTATTAATTAATAACGAATTATTAATCATATCATAAGTTTCTAATTATAATCATTAAATCATAAGTATTTAATAATTAAATTATAATTAAATAATAACTAAGCCTTATAATAATTAAATAATATAAGTTTAATACTTACCATAAGTATTTTTCATTAATAATAAAAGTATTATTAATCATAAGTTTAATTAAATTAAATGTTTAATTAAATCATAAGTAATTATTAAATGATATAATAAATATATATATCATAAGTCTTAAATTAAATAATTACTTTTTATATCATAAGTAATTAATTAATAATGAAATTCATTATTTATATCATAAGTCATAAATAATAACCATAAGTTTTAATTAAAAGTTCGTCGGGTCATAACTTGAGCTCGGGGATCAGTTTTCGTCGAGTCTTATATATATCTTCACCTAACCAACCCACTCGACACGTTAGTGTGCTCAAGAACACCCCAAGAACAGCAAACAAGTCGCGACTTACAGCCATGAAACAACTTGTAGCTTTAATCCGTTCAAAAACATGTTCTAGTCATACCGGGTGATCCGTGGCTCGGATTTCGATGACCCGAACAAGAAAATTCATCCCATCATCAATACTAACACACTAGTACACCCTAAAGACTCCAAAAATGATCACAAAGTCGGACCATACCTGATTCAATTCGTTTTAACATTTTAATCTCAACAAAACACCATTTTAAGCATATTTAGAGCTCCGGGAATCGAAATGACATGAATCCGGAGTCTAAAATTAATGTCTTGATGAGAGGAACTCATATAAACACTTTAATTTCACTTTTATATCAGTTATATTTACAGAAAACAACAATCAAACCGCTGTCCCAAAACAATCAAACCGAAAACATGAATTAACGAGCACTTCTACGCATACAATCAACAATACAATAACATATAAGCCTCATACTATCAATATAACATATAAAACAGAAAAATATAAGAAAAATTGAAAAGCTAGGGTTAGGGTTTATACCCTAATCAAGAATTGATTAATATGAGCGCGTAGAGAACGGAATGAGGAATCCGATTGTGTAAACTATTTAATGATCCAAGTAATATTTTGTTGAAGGATGATGATGATGGTGTGATGGTTGGCGAAGGCCAAGGGACAAGGGAGAGGGAAAAAGAGAGCAAAAATTAGAAATTAGGTTTAGGAAACTAAAGTGTAGTGTAAAAAAAAATGAAAGGAAAAAAGGCACTCCCCCCCTCTTAGGGGTTCGGCCGATTGGGATGGGGTGGGCCCCACTTGTGGGACAATTTGATAAAGTGATAAAATACTTGTGGCCCGAATGCCCGATCGAAACCTGAAACGCGAAAACACGATTACGCGACTAAATAATCGGAGAGATATTAACTACGCGACAAAAAATATATATAAACACTATATATAAATATATGACATTAAAATATCATATTTTAAAATAATTAGGATTTAAAATTCCAAAAGCTCGACCGTTGGTTTAAAAACCGGAAAGATTCGCCGGATAGAAATCCACGATTCGTGTAAACGTACGATTAGAAATATGAATACAAATATTCATTTAACACATAATACTTAATATATTATTACAAAAATAATATAGGTCATGGAAATGACGTGGCACGAATAACAGTTAATGGTCGTTAAATAATTAACGGTAAAAGATAACGAAAAAAGTAGGGTCGTTACAGTACCTTCCCGTTACGAAAATTTCGTCCTGAAATTTAAGCAGGTGCAGGGGTTGACTCAACATCTGGGAACAAATGCGGGTACTTCTGCTTCATTTGATCTCCACGCTCCCAAGTGAACTCGGGACCGCGTCTGGCGTTCCATCTAACCCGAACAATAGGAATTCTGCTCTGCTTGAGAGTCTTAACCTCTCGGTCCATAATTTCAACAAGTTCTTCAATAAGATGTAGTTGCTTATCAACATGAAGTTCCTTCAGAGGAATAGTCTCTTCGGCTTCGGCCAAACCCTCCTTTAAATTCGATACATGGAAAATGTCATGAACAACACTGAGTTCTTGTGGCAATTTCAAACGATAAGCCACGAGTCCAACTCTCTCAATAATCTCAAACGGTCCAACAAAACGAGGACTCAACTTTCCCCTTTTTCCAAAACGTATCACGCCCTTCCAAGGTGAAGACAAAAGACAGATTCGACGAATTGAAGACGCAAACGACCAAAAAGCCCAAAAGTACAAAATACAATCAAAGAGGTTCCAATTATTGATAAGAAACGTCTCGAAATTACAAGAGTACAAGATTCAAAACGCAAAGTATAAGATATTAAATTGTACGCAAGGACGTTCGAAAATCCGGAACCGGGACCAGAGTCAACTCTCAACGCTCGACGCAATGGACTAAAAATTACAAGTTAACTATGTATATAAATATAATATAATATATAATTAATTCTTAAAATTAATATATATATTATAATATATTTATAAAACGTCGGCAAATTAAAAGATAAACCTTTGTGAGCTGGAATTACGAACTCCGCGAGTTGCGGAGTATGGAGGGCAAAAATGCCGCGACTCGCGGAGCAGCCAAATACGAAAATCCCTATAAAATCCAACGAATTCTGATCATTTTTATCATCCAATATATCAATCTCTCTATATCTATACGTTATATTTATATTTATAATTTATATTTTAATTTTAATTTTAATTTTAATCCTAATAATAAGGGAATGTTAGCGAATGTTGTAAGGGTGTAAGTCGAAATTCTGTCCGTGTAACGCTACGCTATTTTTAATCATTGTAAGTTATGTTCAACCTTTTTAATTTAATGTCTCGTAGCTAAGTTATTATTATGCTTATTTAAAACGAAGTAATCGTGATGTTGGGCTAATTACTAAAATTGGGTAATTGGGCTTTGTACCATAATTGGGGTTTGGACAAAAGAACGACACTTGTGGAAATTAGACTATGGGCTATTAATGGGCTTTATATTTGTTTAACTAAATGATAGTTTGTTAATTTTAATATAAAGATTTACAATTGGACGTCCCTATAAATAACCATATACACTCGATCGGACACGATGGGCGGGATATTTATATGTACGAATAATCGTTCACTTAACCGGACACGAGAATGGATTAATAGCCACTAGAATTATTAAAACAGGGGTGAAATTATGTACAAGGACACTTGGCATAATTGTTAACAAAGTATTAAAACCTTGGGTTACACTCAGTCGACATCCTGGTGTAATTATTAAACAAAGTATTAAAATTTTGTTACAGTTTAAGTCCCCAATTAGTTGGAATATTTAACTTCGGGTATAAGGATAATTTAACGAGGACACTCGCACTTTATATTTATGACTGATGGACTGTTATGGACAAAAACCAGACGGACATATTAAATAATCCAGGACAAAGGACAATTAACCCATGGGCATAAAACTAAAATCAACACGTCAAACATCATGATTACGGAAGTTTAAATAAGCATAATTCTTTTATTTCATATTTAATTTCCTTTATTTTATATTTAATTGCACTTCTAATTATCGCATTTTTATTGTTATTGTATTTAATTGCACTTTTAATTATCGTACTTTTTAATTATCGCAAGTTTATTTTATCGCACTTTTATTATTCACAATTTCATTATCGTTATTTACTTTACGCTTTAAATTAAGTCTTGTATTTATTTATTATTTTACATTTGGTTTTAACTGCGACTAAAGTTTTAAAATCGACAAACCGGTCATTAAACGGTAAAAATCCCCCTTTATAATAATAATAATATTACTTATATATATATTTGTATTTTTATAAAAGTAAACTAATATAGCGTTAAGCTTTGTTTAAAGATTTTCCCTGTGGAACGAACCGGACTTACTAAAAACTACACTACTGTACGATTAGGTACACTGCCTATAGTGTTGTAGCAAGGTTTAAGTATATCTATTCTATAAATAAATAAATATCTTGTATAAAATTGTATCATATTTAATAGTATTTCCTTGTAAAATTTAATAGTATTTTATACCCCTTAGCTTTAACATCAAGTATTTTTGGCGCCGCTGCCGGGGAGAAGACTATCAAACTTAAAAGCCGGAAGCGCAACGCTAAATAAATAAAAAAAAAGATTTTTATTTTTAGTTTACTTTTATTAAAATTCACTTTTGTAAAAATACGTTTTTAATTATTCAAAAATATAAAAAGAAAACAAAAATTTATATATTTTTTTAAGATTTTGTTAAATATTTAAGTTTTATGAAGTTTCTTTATTTTTATTTTATAAAAATATAAGTTGTATTTAAATATTTTTATTTAAACAGAAAATATAAAAAAAAAAACGCGTCGAATTTTAATCAACCTGTCATCTGAAAATTGGAACCCCGCGACTCGCGGAGTTTGCTGCTTGGAATACCGCGACTCGCGGAGACACTCTGACACGCCGACAGAAACCCTAATCAGGCATTAAATACGGTGTAATTATTATTATTACTTTTTTATAACCCTAATTAGGTTGATGTATTAATTTAATTAGTAATTAGTAATTAGTTTTTATTATTATTTTGTTTAATTAGTTTAATTAAATTGTAAAATTAATAGTTTTATAAAATAAATAATATAAAAATAATATTTTTATAAAAATTGTAATTTTTACAACTTTTTGTATATTTTTATATTTTGTCCCTTTTTAATTGTTTTAGCGTAATATTTGTATTTTTCGCTCGTATTTAGTTTTAAGATATAGTTTTTGCCATAGTTATTTTTTTACTTCTAGATTTTTAGGCTTTGCCGTAAAATCCCTTAAGTGCTTTTTCTTTAGACTAAGATTTAGGTGCTTTAGAATTTTGCGACGCCTTTTTAAGTTTTAGTTTCTTTTTAAGTTATTGCCATTTGGGATATAGTTTTTCTTGTAAGCTTTAATATTTTTAGACACCTTTTACCTATGTATCAATTATCATTTCAATTAGTAATCTCAATTTGCGATTATAATTTTAAGTTAGTGATAGTAATAAGGTTGGGTTAGTCTAGTATTTTTAAGTTCTATAAGTCACTCTTTTTCTTTCTTATTTCTCGCTATTCTAGTTTTTAGGACATAGATTTTTATTCTACTTCTTATCTAAATTTCTTAAAATTACGAAAATTTATTTTAAGTGGTTAAATTGATAGACATCAAAATTTTCTGGTTCGTAGTAATAGTTGGATTTGTACGTGGACCGGGTTATTGGAGCCAAACAGTCCTCAATTATATTGAGACCAAACGAATCCTGCCCCTCTGCTGCATCTTTTGGCTATTCGAAACGTGGGCAAAATCAGAAAAGTCTATTAATTGGATAACTTATATAATTTTTCTTTCTTTTTAAAAACTAATAGGATATTCAGTGGATGCACCGAGCAAGACGTTCACCACCTTTTGTACGTTCACCACCTGTAACTAGATCAAGACATTTAGCAAATATTACCGCCGTTGATTTTTCTTTAGAATCGTCATCCAGTCGACCAAGTACTCCAGTTCAAATTTCCGATAATCCATTTTTTGAACCCGATCTCACAATTGAGAATCCGGAGAATATTCAGGGACGATTCATAGATCCTGAACCATTAAATTTTCCTCCGGAACCACCAATCATTCAAACAGAGATTGTTGAGGAACGAACCATTAAATCAGAATCCTCCAGTGATTCCGATTCAACAAATTCAATTATGGAGAATCTGGAACCTTTAAGTATGGAAGACCGAATGAGAGCTAAACGCACTGGCCAAGGTCACGCAATTACTCATCCTGACATTAATGCGCCAGATTATGAAATCAAAGGACAAATTCTACACATGGTGACTAATCAATGTCAATTTAGTGGTGCGCCGAAGGAAGATCCAAATGAACATCTTCGTGCCTTTAATAGGATCTGCACTCTATTTAAAATAAGAGAAGTTGAGGATGAACAGATATATCTCATGTTATTTCCCTGGACTTTAAAGGGAGAAGTCAAAGATTGGTTGGAATCGTTACCTGAAGGGGCGATTGATACATGGGACGTTTTAGTTGAAAAATTTCTTAAACAATTCTTTCCGGCATCTAAAGCCGTAAGACTTCAAGGAGAAATTGTTATGTTTACACAGAAACCGAATGAAACTCTATATGAGGCGTGGACAAGATTTGGAAAGTTATTAAGAGGATGTCCGCAACATGGTTTAGACACCTGCCAAATAGTACAAATATTCTACCAAGGATGCGACATCACTACAAGGAAAGACATAGATATAGCAGCTGGTGGTTCCATTATGAAGAAAACCGAAACTGCTGCTTATAAAATTATTGATAACACTGCTTCCCACTCACATGAGTGGCACCAAGAAAAAGATATCGTTAGATCATCTAAAGCAGCTAGAGCCGATTCTAGCCATGACTTAGATTCCATTTTTGCAAAGATAGATGCTGTGGAGAGACGAATGGAAAAGATGACTAAGGATATTCACTCAATACGAATTAGTTGTGAGTGGTGTGGAGGACCACATTTGACAAAAGATTGTCTCAGTATTGATTGTCTCAGTATTGAATTAACAATGGAACAAAGAGAGAATATTTCATACATAAACCAAAGGCCTGGAAATAATTATCAACCGCCAAGACCTATTTACAATCAAAATCAGAACTATAACCGAAATATTCCATACAACAACCAACAAGGTCCTAGCAATCAACAAGTATCCAACAATACTTACAATCAGCAAAGACCTAATTTTCAAAACAAACCACCACAACCCGATGATAAAAAGCCGAATTTAGAAGATATGATGACGAAGCTAGTTGAAACTCAAACGCAGTTTTTCACATCTCAAAAACAAACCAATGAACAAAATGCTCAAGCATTTAGAAATCAACAAGCTTCTATTCAAAATCTGGAACAAGAAGAAAGTAACCTAGCAAGGTTAATAGGTGAAAGAAAACCGGGAAGTCTACCTAGTGATACAAATGCTAACCTCCGGAATGAAACAGCTAAAGCCATTACCACAAGAAGTGGTACAACACTTAAACCACCTGAAATACCTGTAACTTCTGATAAAGCTATTCTTACTCCACAAGAACCACAACCTGAACAAGATAAGGAAAAAGAACCGGTAGTTGAAAAGGTTAATGAAGATAACACAGTTAAGGCTAAACCTTATGTTAAACCATACCAACCACCACTTCCTTACCCGAGTAAAATGAAGAAAGAGAAACTTGAAGCCGAGCAATCCAAATTCTTGGATATGTTTAAACAGATAAATGTAAATCTTCCCTTCATTGATGTAATTTCAGGAATGCCTAGATATGCTAAATTCTTGAAAGATCTAATCTCAAATAGAAAGAAAATGGAAGAACTCTCGGCTGTTACTATGAATGCTAATTGTTCAGCAGTGCTGTTGAATAAGATACCGGAAAAACTATCTGATCCAGGAAGTTTCACAATTCCATGTTTTCTGGGTAGTCTTAGTTCAATAGAAGCATTAGCAGACTTAGGTGCTAGTATAAATTTAATGCCGTATTCACTATACGCTAAACTAGACCTTGGAGAATTGAAACCAACAAGAATAAGCATACAACTAGCCGATAGATCAATAAAATATCCTAGAGGGATAATGGAGAACATGCTAGTTAAAGTTGGTACTTTAGTATTTCCAGTAGATTTTGTTGTTCTAGACATGGAAGAAGATTCTCAAGTTCCTCTCATATTAGGAAGACCATTCTTAAACACGGCTAAAGCAATGATAGACGTGTTTGGTAAGAAACTGACCCTAAGTATAGAGGACGAGAGTGTTACCTTTTCAGTTGATAGAGCAATACAACAACCACAATCTGCAGATGATACATGTTATTATATTCAAACTATAGATGCACATGCAGAATTGTTAGAAGAATTTCCAGAATTACAAGGAACAGGAGAATGTTCTTTAGGAGAAGGAACAGAACAAATTGATGAAGCTGAAATGTTAGCTACACTTATAGCTAATGGATATGAACCAACAACAGAAGAAATTCAAATGCTAAAAGGAGAAGACAGATATCGATATAAATCATCGATAGAAGAACCTCCGAAATTAGAGTTAAAGCCACTTCCAAACCATTTGGAATACGCTTATTTACATGGTGAATCTGAATTACCTGTAATAATATCGTCTTCTCTTACTGAAAATGAGAAATCACAACTCATTTCTGTGTTGAAAGCTCATAAACCAGCCATTGCATGGAAGATTCATGATATTAAAGGAATAAGTCCTTCGTATTGCACACATAAAATCCTTATGGAAGAAGGTCATAAAACGTATGTGCAACGCCAACGAAGACTAAATCCTAATATGCAAGATGTAGTTAAAAAAGAAATTATTAAACTGCTAGATGCAGGTTTGATATATCCAATTTCTGATAGTCCATGGGTAAGCCCAGTTCAATGCGTGCCTAAGAAGGGTGGCATGACTGTCATTACAAATGAGAAAAATGAGCTTATTCCTACTAGGACTGTAACAGGATGGCGTGTGTGTATTGATTATAGAAAATTAAATGACGCCACCAGAAAAGATCACTTTCCCTTACCTTTCATTGATCAAATGTTGGAAAGATTAGCAGGAAATAGTTACTATTGTTTTCTAGATGGATTTTCCGGATATTTTCAAATTCCAATAGCACCCGAAGATCAAGAGAAAACCACATTCACGTGCCCTTATGGTACTTTTCCTTACAAACGCATGCCATTTGGACTTTGCAACGCCCCTGCAACCTTTCAAAGGTGTATGATGGCGATTTTTCACGACATGATAGAAGAATGCATGGAAGTTTTCATGGATGACTTTTCAGTCTTCGGTGATACATTTGAATCATGTCTAGTTAATTTGGAACGAATGCTTATTAGATGCGAACAATCAAATCTAGTACTTAATTGGGAGAAATGCCATTTCATGGTTAAAGAAGGCATCGTTCTTGGACATAAAATTTCAAAAGAAGGAATTGAAGTGGATAGAGCTAAAGTAGATGTAATTGCTAAACTTCAACATCCCACCAATGTTAGAGGAGTTAGTAGTTTTCTAGGGCATGCCGGATTTTACCGACGTTTCATAAAAGATTTTTCTAAAATTGCCACTCCTATGAATAAACTCCTAGAAAAGGATGCTCCATTCATCTTTTCAGATGAATGTATCAAATCTTTTAATATTCTTAAAGAGAAACTCACTAATGCACCGATCATGATAACACCAAATTGGAATCTACCATTTGAACTAATGTGCGATGCAAGTGATTTTGCAATGGGAGCCGTTTTAGGACAAAGGATTGAAAAACGATTTCAACCTATATATTATGCTAGTAAGACGTTACAAGGAGCACAAACGAACTATACAACTACTGAAAAAGAACTCCTTGCTATTGTCTTTGCTTTTGACAAATTTCGTTCATATCTCGTTCTAGCTAAAACGGTGGTCTATACTGACCATTCTGCTCTTAGATACCTATTTTCAAAACAAGATGCCAAACCAAGATTAATCCGTTGGATCTTACTCTTACAAGAGTTCGATATTGAAATCCGAGATAAAAGAGGAGCAGAAAATCTCACCGCTGATCATCTTTCTCGTCTTGAAAATCCTGA
Source organism: Rutidosis leptorrhynchoides (assembly GCF_046630445.1). Classification (NCBI taxonomy): domain Eukaryota; kingdom Viridiplantae; phylum Streptophyta; class Magnoliopsida; order Asterales; family Asteraceae; genus Rutidosis; species Rutidosis leptorrhynchoides. The sequence goes on from NC_092333.1 coordinate 629,798,555, forward strand.
ATTAGAAGTTCTAAATGAATCGGCCATACAAGACAACTTTCCTGATGAATATCTATTGAAGATAGATTATAATGAAATTCCATGGTTTGCTGACTATGCAAACTATTTAGTATGTGGATTCCTTGAAAAAAGATTATCGTACCAAAAACGAAAGAAATTCTTCAGTGATATAAAACACTATTTCTGGGAAGATCCACATCTGTTTAAAAGTTGTCCCGATGGAATAATACGCCGATGTGTATTTGGAGATGAAGCTAGTAAGATTTTAAACCATTGTCACACAGGACCAACAGGAGGGCATTATGGGCCTCAACTAACAGCAAGAAAAGTTTATGAAGCTGGATTCTATTGGCCTACAATTTACAAAGACGCACACCTTCTTTGCAAATCCTGTGATGCTTGTCAAAGGGCCGGAAAAATAAGTCAACGTGATGAAATGCCACAAAATATCATTCAAGTATGCGAAGTATTTGACATTTGGGGTATTGACTTTATGGGTCCATTTCCAAAATCTCATAATAATCTCTACATTCTCGTAGCCATTGATTATGTATCTAAATGGGCGAAAGCACAAGCTTTCCCAACTAATGATGCACGAGTTGTAGTCAACTTTTTAAAACATCTTTTTGCAAGGTTTGGAACACCGAAAGCTTTAATAAGTGATCGGGGTACTCATTTCTGTAATAATCAACTTGAGAAAGTTCTTAAATGATATGGAGTAACTCATAAAATCTCCACTGCTTATCATCCACAAATAAGTGGACAAGTTGAAAATACCAACCGAGCTTTAAACCATATTCTAGAGAAAACCGTAGGATCAAATCCGAAGGAATGGTCCATTAAATTGGAGGATTCACTCTGGGCTTTTAGAACAGCCTACAAAACTCCAATTGGAACCACACCTTTTAAACTCGTCTACGAAAAAGCATGTCATCTTCCAGTAGAAATTGAACACAAAGCATTTTGGGCTTTGAAGACATGTAATCTTGATTTACATGAAGCTGGACGTCTACGATTAAGCCAACTAAACGAATTAGAAGAATTAAGACATGAAGCATACGAAAATTCGTTAATCTATAAAGAAAGAACGAAGAAATGGCATGATAAAAGAATAAGAAGTTCAAAAGAATTTAAAGAAGGAGACAGAGTTCTTCTTTTCAATTCACGATTCAAGCTATTTCCTGGAAAATTGAAATCAAGATGGTCTGGACCATTCATAGTCAAAAGAGTTTTCCCATACGGAACGATAGAATTAATAAATTCAAATGGGATTGAATTTAAAGTTAATGGTCACAGAGTTAAACACTACATAGATAGTCCGATGGAATTCGACAATGAAGTTAATCACAATTTCGATACCATAGCTAACTAAGTGTGGGGAGAATCAAGTCTTTAAAGGATAATATGTATTTCTGTTAGAGTTAGATTGTCTGTTTTCGTGTAGTTCTCGAAAATGGAACCCGAACGGTCTTTCCCTAGCAGACCTTAAAGAACTATTCTTCTCCCCCCATTCTGAATTTTTATTTTTTTAGGTTTTTACGAAATGAAGACTGCCTGTGAACTAAACCATGGTCTAATGCTACACGCTTTGATCACTAAACGTAATAATGACACACTTCTGAGTGAAATAGTATCAGTAATCAGAGAAAGATTGGATGGAGTAAGAAAAGAATCCAGATGCGAAGATAATAAGTTACAATTTGATAAAGGAAAATCAAAATCCGCAGCGAAAAGAAGAGCACGACACCTAGAAAGATGTCACAAAGGCGGAAAATGGTCACATGGAGGTAAATGTTCAAATAATCAAACCTATTCAAACACCGAATTTGTTACTTTATGCAGAGACGGACCGTTCATATGTTTAGAAGAAAAAATACTGAATGCTCGAGGTTACGCCTATGTAGCCATGGAAAACCAATTAAACCGACTATCTTATGAATGAGATAGATCATATAACTAAGAATACTATCTCACAGGTAAGTCTGTACAGTTTTTTGTTTTTATTTTTATTTTTAACCTTTTGATAATAAACGCTAATTTGTTCGCTATAAAGTATTAAATTGGTATTGAATAAAATTAGGTTTGGCGACCGAAATTATTGATATCATTCAAAAATTTATTACATCACTGCGAAATTTAACGTTTATTCTTAAGGTATAAATATCTTTAATCAATCAACCCAAAATATTTCAAAAATTCGTCATGAGTTAAATTAGGTCTTGGAACCGAAATTACTTTACCGAAAAGAGGGGCGCATATTTTTGATAATATTTGATTGATTAAAGTGGGATAAAAAGCCAAAAAGATTTTTAATTTTATTTTTACCATGTTTTTAAAATTAATATATAAATCTTAAATTAATATTGTAAACTTTGTAAAATCAATATATTTAAAATTGTAAATATTTAAAAAATTAATATAAGTTTGGTGTGAATTTATAATATGAATTTTTAAATTAAGTTTGGTGTGAATTTTTTAATTTTTAAAATATGAATTTTATTTTTATGCATTTTAAATTTTAAGTTTGGTGTGAATTTTTAATATTAATTTTGAATTTTATATTTAAGTTGTGTGAATTTAAAAAAAAAAAAATTTACTTTATGTCGCTAAGTTAAAAATATGATTTTTAAAATTCGTCGTAAGTTGAAGACTAGGTCTTTGAACCGAAATTGCTTTACCCGAGGGAGGGACGAGAACTTTTATTATCATTATTTTTAATCTTATTGAATTAAAGTATGCCAAAAATATTAAAAAAACCAAAAATCTTAGCTTTTAAAACAATCGCAACAAAAAGACAAATTTTTAAATTTTGTCGAAGGACGGACTAGGACATCGATCCGAAACGACCTCATCCTAAATAACAAGGGAAACAAAATTTTAAAATTAATTACTTAATTGTTTTAATTAGTATAAGATGTTAAAAAAAAAATACAAACTCCGCGATTCGCGAAGTTTGAAGGGTCAAACACCGCGACTCGCGGAGGGACCAAAACCCAGAAAAAAATAAAAACGTAATCAGCTCAGTCCACACACCACAAAAACAAAAATACTGCGAAAATAACCCGAAAAACACACACCAAATTCGCAATTTTTGACCGTTAATCATCAAATCTTTTACTAAAATCATGTTGAGAAGGATGCTATCAAGGAATTACTCAAGAAAAACGGTAAATTTCTACACCTAAACACCATTTAATCCGAAAATTAGTGTTCTTGAGCAATTTTATACCCAATTTGATTTTGATGTTTTTTAGTGTAATTATGTTTAAATTGCTTATGTATTATGCTTGTATAACCTAGATTGATGTTATTTAACATGATTAGATGCCTTAAACTTCAAATTTTGAGTAATCTAGGGTTTGTGTTCTTGAGCAAATTTGGGGCCTTTTGATATAAACAGGTTATGGCCGATTTTTGTCATGAATTGTTGCTAAATTAGGTAGTGTAACATGTTTAGGTAGTTAAATGATCCAAACTTTGAGCCTAAGCATGATTTTGAGAATTAAAGTGGACTTTTTCAAGTCTAAAATTCATGAACTTGATTTTTGAGAGATAATGCCATTTGAAACTTGTTTAATTGCTAGTAATGATTATTTTGACATGTTATTTGAGTTGAATGCTTATGAACTTGGTGAACATTTTCGTATATGCTTATTTGAAAAAGTGTAGATTTGATAAAAATGTGAAAATGAGCTTATGTTTGATATAAATTGAACATGTCATTGTAATTATTTTAATTGATGATTTTGCTGACACTAATGCATATTTGGATGCACAAAAATTGTGTTTGATGTGTTTTGCAGACTGAAAGGGGTGAATCTTCATCCCAAGCTCGCAATGCTCCTGCTGAGAATGCGGAACAACAGGAGGTGGATAACTACTACAAACAAGATATACCTCATCCAGTCATGACATTTTCTGATATGCACTAGGAAGATTTGCACCCGAACCTGAGATTTGACAGACTTTGGATAGATTATCCAAAATACCAAAGGGGTTTTGCATACTCTTCATTTTAAAGCTGTTGAAGTACCTAGGGTCATAGAATGGGAACCATTAGAAGCTGTAGAATTGGCCGGGCCAATTAGGGAATTACTTGCACAGAGGTATGGTAATTCTACTTTTAACGATTGGGTACGGTTATTCAACATGCGTAGACCTGTATATAAAGTATGGTGTGAAGAATTGTTGTGTAGTATAGAATTAAATGATCGGGTAGCTAGTTTAACCGATCGATCTTTTATTAGATTTTTGTTAGGAGGTTCGATGCGCCACATGTCTTTACTAGACATGGCTCAGGCTTTACGTATATATACGCCTGAGGAGTTGGCATCTGCCGATTGTAGAGGGTTGATACTAAATGGTAGAAAGATAGACGAAAATTTTGATACGCATGGTGTATGGAGTCAAATGACTAGCCATCACCGATTTAAAGGGGGAAATTACTCTTATTTGGATATAGATAGAGCTGAATTAAGAGTAATTCATAGGTTTTTAGCCAATTCGATTACACAACGAGGTAAGAACAAGGAAAAGGTAAATGAACAGGATTTGTTTTACCACATGTGTATTCGAGACCCACAAAGCGCTGTAAGTATACCTTATTGTGTGGGTTATTATTTATCAGCTATGGTTAGGGGGATGAGACCGCATAGCATAATAGGAGGTGGTATATTTATTACTTTGATTGCTGAATATCTCGGTGTGGATATAAGTCGGGGGGGATTATTAGTCGAAGAACCAGAACCCCGCGATACAATAGGTTTAAATGTATACCATGGTGCGAAGGTTTTGAAGAGGCGAAATAACGCCGCAGTACAATACCATGGTAGACATTCACAGGTTGAGAGAAACCAACAACAAGGTAATGTAGGAGGGGGAAATGAAATGGCAGAAATGCAAAGGTTTATAGCTTCACAAGAGTATGAAAATGCTAGACATAGAGCATTTGAAGATTGACAAGTTCATCAAAACCAAATCATAGCTTATTGCCAACATATAGGTAGAAACTATATTCCTACTCCATCGCCCATATTCCCTCCCTGGTCTATAGAGATCCAACCACCGTATCCTATGTATAACCCAGCCGAAGCATTTTATAACACCTATGATTATGCATGGAACCCCTACTGGTATCAGTATCATCCCTAGTCTACTTAGTTTTATTTATTTTATAATTTGTAATGTTGATACATTTAATACTTATGTTGGATTTGTATTAGTTTTTATAATTTTCTAAATTTTATTATTAGATTTTAATAATTTTTGAATGTGGGGTAATATACCAAACTTCAAAAATATGTATATATGTTTGCAGTTTATTTTATGTACACAACAGGGTAAAACAACGCATTTTCAAAGACTGGCATTAAGTTCAGCAAAAGCAACTAATTTTGACGACAAGATGCAAAATAAATGTGATATAACAACAAGACGGAATGAACAAATGATATGAACCATTTATCATTCAGCAAACAAACGCCAATATATTTAGAAACTTTGGTAAAATTTAATCATTTTCACACAAATCACCCTCAATAATTTAAATTGTTACTGATTTCTTGCAAATGAGGGCATTGCAAGATCTTAAGTGTGGTAAGGGGTTAAATTCTTTCGGATTTTTAAAATTTTTATCTTAAACACTTGGTTACCATTAAAAATACTAGTAAAGCAGTAATTGTATTAGAACCTAGTGCTCTCTGATAATAAAGAACAGCCCTAGTCTTATATACTGACTACCCAATTCTAGTAAAATGTTTCAAAATTTTTAATTAAATGAACTCAAAATCATGTTTATACATATTTATGAACGATAAAACTAGGTGTTAACACCGAAATTATTGTTACCTTGGAAAGGACATAAATTGAGAAACAAACCAAAATGTTAGAATTCATTTAAAATGGAATAGAGGACAATAAAAAGGAAAAATAAAAGCCAAGTGTGGGAAAAATTACCAAGTTATCTTAAACATATGTCACATATTTCTGTAACAAATAACTGAAAATACTTTTGCTTTGGACTAAACTAAATTATTTTACCCGATGAAAGAAAAGAAGAGATGGATCTACACGTTGAATCAATTCCATCATTAAAAGGAAGTAAAGTCTACCGAAAAAGAAACGCGCTTCTTGATTTAGGTCAGGAAGTTGTCGTCCAGACCAACTGTAGGTTGACGAAAAATCTAGAAAAGTCATCTCTAAAATCAGCAGAAAATCCACGGACCTCAGCATTAAACAGGGTCGCCAAGTGGTCAGATTTATCCTAACGTTGAATCAAATAGAGACTTTCTAAAAATGGAAACTTTCTAAAAGTAGAAACTTACTATGAATGGAAATTTAGTAAAACAAACTATACTTAAACACTTACATACTTAAATTTAAACTTGGGCAAAACACTTACTACTCTTAAATGTCAATAGGTTGACTTTTCTGCTCACTCATCTTTCTATTCCGAAGAATAACTAGCTCTCTCTACTTACTAAGATGAATTCATAGCCCCACTCTTTATTGCTAGCAAACTTATTTACTTTTATTGGGGTGAGACACATGCTACTTTTACTATTTACAATTTAGACAAAAGTGCCAACTATTAAAACTATGCTATACCCGGCTATGTCCGACTAAGTCCCTACAGTGATATTTTTAATTGCTCGTTGAATGCATGCTTAATTATTGGGGGTAGGCCTATCGGGAGTAACGTCCCCGATACATTTGACCAAGTCATTGTATTACTTAATAATGAAATTAAACCGACAAGTATAAACTACAACTTGTCTTTGGGGCAAACTTGAACGTTTAGTCTAAATATCACGCATTGGCATAACTTTTTGATCCTGCGAGATCAACTTTACAAACTAAATCTTGTGGTCTAAAACAACGGTCAAACTTATTTGTGAAACCTATGAACTTCACTCAACCTTTTGGTTGACACTTTAGCATGTTTTGTCTCAGGTGCTGATTGATTCAAGCTTTCTTACTTACTACTTATGTGATGCTACTTGGACATAGGATCAAGAGATATCGCATTTACTACTTTTGCATTTGAACATTTACTTTATTCCTTTGTAACGACATTTCATTTTCCGCTGCGTACTCAATAAAGTTTATTTTATTATTTAGTATTGTTCTCGTATATTATAATATATTGGTTTATTTGATATTAAGTCACATTTCACCCAGGCCCTAACTGGGGGTGTGATATACATAACAAAATAAAAGTGTTGATAAATCATTTCATGCTTTTGCACATTACCCTCTCTTCTACTAACACAACTCTAAACAACCCTCCTTTTGGCCCTCATAAAACTGTTCATATTTTTTTTTTTTTTTCTATAATATATATTTTTTACTCACTTTAGTGTGTTAGAGTAAACAAAAACTTCTCGGTGTAAAATTGATTTGACGTCGCGTATGCATGCCTTCCACGTTCCGGCTGACGTATGTTTTCCTTGCCTCTACGTTTTCTCTGTGTAAAAGAAGCCTCTTCGTCATCCAGGTTTTCTTTATGCACTAATTCTCTTTGCTCTGTGTCTGTCTTCTCGGTTTTTAGGTTTTATGCAAGTAACGACCTTCCATTGTTTCTTTAGGATTTATACTGTTATTTTTAATTGTTGATTATGTCGCTAATTTTGCCTCATTCTTTGGTTTTTGATGTAGTTTACTTTGATTAATATACATCAAAATGTATTACCAGGTATGTGCCTCTATTGTTGTTCATTTATGTACGGTTTTTTAACATATTGTTGGCTGTCTTAGTCTCTTTGACAGTATATTTTGGCCTTCTTTAATTGGCTGTCTCATCATGTGTATAGTGTTCTATTTTTTTGTCTTCATAAATTCCTTAGCTGATTGTCATCATGAGAGCTTCTAGAAAAAGGAAAAAGGGTAATGATAGTGTGCCTGTAGTTGAAAGTTCTATAGCTGGCTATAGTGGTCATGGTCAGCCGTCTCATGTTTCTTCGCAACAAGTTGCTAGAAGAGCATATCTTCGTCAATCGAATCGTAACGCATTGTCAACAGCCACTCGTAACTCTGATTACCTGAGTTATGTAAATGGTAGGTTGCTTTGATGTTTGTTTTCTTAGTGTTACTTATTTGTCAAAGTTGTTTTTTTGAGTGAAATCATTTCAGGTGCACCAGCTTCTGACCGTCTCACTGGAGTGTGTGTTCCGTCTATTCATCGGGTGATCATCCTGGTATATACGTTTTCTACGGCATTTGACTCTTCAAGTTGTATCTTCATTAATATTGTAATAATTACTTTCTATAATTGTATTTGGTTCCTGACTTAAATGTTTTCTTGGAGGTTGCAATTTAGTTGTCATGCTGTTTCTTTATGCTAACGCCGCCTCATATTATTATGTAAAATTGTAATACAATTCAAATCATAAATATAGCTCAGATGGGAAAGGCTTAAATGGATTGAAAGTTAGTCACATCTAACTATCAACAAAGATGGTCTGCTATGTGAGTTCACTTGAATATTAAAAATGCATATGTGCCATGTATTGTCAATTGTTTGTGTTGTTTTTTGTATTGTATTTGGTTCCTGACTTACATGTTTTGTTGGAGGTTGCAAATTAGTTGTCATGATGTTGCTCTGTGTTAACGCCCTTCTCTTATTATTATTATATACGACAGTTGCTACATACGAATGGCAAATGACAGGAGTTTCCTTGAAGTACCATTTAAGAATATTTCTCTACCACAAATGTATCTGAAAGGTCCATTCATAATTACTTACATATGAGCGGCCCATAAAAATTCTTTAAGCTATTCCTTTTCATTTACGTATTTCCATCTAAAACAATGAAGTTTTTTTTATAACTAAAATGTACCTTTCTCGAGTTTGTTATAAATAGGGAGCCTATAGACTCTATAAAGTCTGTTTAAAAGAATGAATTACTTAACTAAATGTTTGATATGTTTAATCAGTTTCCTTTATTTGGTTTAAATATGACCTTAAATTGAAAATTATGATTGTTGGGAAATTACGGTCTCACTAATTCCCACCACCCAGCCCAACAATAATAGTAAAGAAATAAGAACAATACACAACACAAGATTTAACGTGGAAACTCCAAAACAGGAGAAAAACCACCGGCCCCCAAAGAGAGAAATACACTATATCACAAATTGTTACAATGATATAGACAACTCTCTTAAGCCAACTACACTCTCCAAAATATTTAACTAATACAACTCTCAAACAAGAATAAAAAAGAAAGAAATAATCAAATACTTAAAGTGTATTGATTGTTGCAATTTGAAAGTGAGGCTTAACACTCCTTTTATAACCAAGTCACCCCTTCCAAGTTCTTCCTCCCACCTATGTGGGATAACATCCATTTTACCAATATAGCTAGCAACCATATTCATCTTCTAACCAAAACTATAACCAACAAATCTCCACCTTTTGGATAGAAGGAGATAACCATTCTTCCACATTGCAAGGATAACCGACGTAGATGCTTCCTTGACGACAATTTCAAGATCCTCATCTTCATGCCGCTGACATTATCTCTAACCCAAGAAATAAAATTTGCATCTTCATCGAATATTGTCAAGACCAGACAATCATTGTCATAACAGACAATCATAACTCTTAACAGAATTATCATACTCCACCATAAAGAGTATAGCACTTAGAATATCGCATTCCAAGCATTTCACCTCGGCACATGTTGTATAACCAGCTGAACAGTTATGGTGCAACTTCCTGTTTGGCTTTCCTTGGAAGTTTCATCAGCTACAACATCAGTTTCCACCACACACCTTGCATCAACGCCAAACCAATGCCCATGTACAATTTGTGAAACCGCTAACGAATATCCTTTTCCATGGTGGCGCGGACACACCATGAGGATGACGTGACTTCAGAGGAGTTCGTCACTCTCCGTAACAACGGAGACAATGTTAGCGTCTTTGGAGCCATTTGCCGGATTAGCTCCACCGGGACAATTAACCCTTACATGTTCAGTCTTCCCGCACTTTCAGCATGTCAGATTCTTTCTAGAGTTTCTCTTCTGCCTATCCGAACACAACACTATCGTATCTCCTGATGACGAGACCCCGTTACCTTCCAGTCTTTTCTCCTCGGATAGGAGCTTGCTAGTAACGTCTTCAAACTTCAGAGTTTTCTTCCCATACATCAAAATAGGTTTCATGTGTTCATAAGACGATGATAAAGATAATATCAACCTCAAAGCTTTATCTTCATCATCCGTTTTAACTCCAATAGCCTCCAGTTCTGAAACAATACCGTTAAGAATACTTAGATGATCTGAAATCTTTGAACCCCCATCCATACGCAAAGTATGAAATTGTTCTTTAAGACACAACCGATTTGAGATGCCCTTGCCCTGGTACAACTGCTCTAGTTTAACCCAAAGCTCCTTTGCCGTTGATAACCCGTGCACATTTGCAAGCACGTTCTTTGCAAGACACAAACGAATCGCACTTGCTGCCCTCAAATCCATATCATCCCATTCTTCTTCATCGAACGTACTGCTAGAATCACTGCCAGGAACAAGGGTGGGTTTACCCTTCAAAGCCTTGTGTAAACCGGACTGAATCAACACATCCTTGACTTGAACCTGCCATAAGTCAAAATTGATCATCCCATCAAATTTCTCTACATCAAACCTCATTGGACTGAACTTCGACATCGTATCCGTATCCTATAGACAACAACTTTCTCTGATTTTGCTCACGTTTCGAATAGCCAAAAGATGTAGCAGGTAGCCAGGACCCTTTAAATCGGAAATCCACAACTAGGCCACTAACAAATCCAACTATTACTACGAATCAGAAAAAATATTGTCTAACCAGATACCCTATACGATCAATAGAACTCGTTTCTGATGTGGACGATCCACTCACGTGGCAACCACAGAGCATACTCCGACTCCTATAACCGAGACCCCCGTCAAACCTGACGCTCTGATACCAGTTGTTGGGAAATTACGGTCTCACTAATTCCCATCACCCAGCTCAACAATAATAGTAAAGAAATAAGAACAATACACAACACAAGATTTAACGTGAAAACTCCAAAACAGGAGAAAAACCACCGGCCCCCAAAGAGAGAAATACACTATATCACAAATTGTTACAATGATATAGACAACTCTCTTAAGCCAACTACACTCTCCAAAATATTTAACTAATACAACTCTCAAACAAGGGTAAGAAAGAAAGAAATAATCAAATACTTAAAGTGTATTGATTGGTGCAATTTGAAAGTGAGGCTTAACACTCCTTTTATAACCAAGTCACCCCTTCCAAGTTCTTCCTCCCACCTATGTGGGATAACATCCATTTTACCAATATAGCTAGCAACCATATTCATCTTCTAACCAAAACTATAACCAACAATGATTTTCTAAGTGCAAGTAACTAAACTAATTTTTGATATGTTTGATCACTTTTCGTTTGGTTTTTGGTTTACGTATCACATTCTGTTATTTGGTTTACGAGTTGATATGTTAGAGTGACTAATGTTGTTTTGAACTTTACAAAATATATGTGCACTGGATTTAGTTGATGTTTTTGATTGATTTGTTATATTATGTAGTTAGCAAATGGAATCATTCTATTTACGATGCCAATAATGAACTTTCATGTATATATTTTAGCGAAAGTTCAGCTCACTGGATCCCACAATATTTATTATTTGTCAAGATTTGGTCAAAGTCGTGTCTATGGTATGTACGCAGCTCTATATATGTCATATTAACAAAAAACTGTTACTTAAATCTTTGCTTTAGCTAAATAATCTATCTATCTATAGTTAATATTAAAATGTTAAAATGATGATGTCATTATTAGGCTAATTCATTTGTTAAGAAAAAATCAAAAAGACAAAGAAAAAATATAAGCATGGTGGGTGATGTCATTAATCTAAATAATTTTGAATTAAAATTAAATCTTATTAATTAATTATTAATTATTATTATTATTAAATCTTATTAATAATCATTTTAATTATTAAAATTAAAATTTTTTGAATTATTTTAATTAATTATTTGAAATTGAATACGAAAAGGTATAAAAGCTAGGCAGAAGGAAATCAATTCTAAATTTATATTTTAATTTACACTTTTAAAATAAAATGACAACCAATATCATCTCTTATGATTGGATGTTGATTGTTTAATGTGCATTTTAGGTGTTTGATGAAATGTTCAGCTGGCGAGTTTCTTAGTCGGACTCTGTGATTTCACGGGTCATTAAACTAAATAACTTTAGCATTTACGTTCACTTAATACCTAAAACATATCATTAAACTGTTTCGTTTAAACAAACCTGTGATTTCACGGGTCATTTCACTAGTAATGTATATATTTTTTACTTGCATGAGATGACTTGAATGCCTTCTTATTTAATTGTTGACTAATTTATCATAGTTCAAATTGTGTGGTCATATTCTCTCTCATTTAGTTGCTGACCAATTTATGATGGTTCAAATTGAGTGGTCATATTCCTCATGGTTTGTTTACGTGTTATAGATTTTAAGTTGAATTTTACGTTCGCTTTTAACTCAGTAGGTGTATAGTCAACATTCAATTTTTAACTGAATGTGTTTATCATCCGTTTATCATTTTTTCAGATTTTTCATCGACTATTGGTTTAGACTATTCGGTTTAGATTGTTTATACACAGCTAGCCAAATGCTTATGAAGTTGCATGGACTTTTTTCACAACTGCTTTCAACAAGCCTTATGATTTTGAACTTATACTTATTGTATCATCTTCAACAATCACTATGTATTTGCACCCAATTCTCATGTTCTTTTCATTTTTTTCTTCTTCCAAATTCAAGAAATAAAAGAATGTACATAATTTGGCGTTTCACAGACTCAGCAACCACGAAAACACCTTGATTAGTGGAACAACAAGAAGATCACGAAGAACCAAAGGAACGAACATCCCGTAGGACAGCGAGGCGAGTTCTATTCGCCGCAGATTCCGACGAGGAAGAAACACGAACGAAGAGAATGCGACCTGAACAACAAGCATAGAAACGTAGAACCGCAGTTTGTTTTCCTATTTGGGCAGCAGTTCCCTATAAACCTCTGTACAGTCTTGAAAAAACTGCCACTTGTAACCATCCAGGCTTAGCTTGTATGGCCACCAGGGCTCCCTGTGAAACGGGAGGTCACGGGTTCGAATCCTGCCATAGGCAGACGAACTTAATAGTGGCCCCTAACAAGAGGGTGCTTTTCCTGGTACATGTGATACCTGGGTTGCCTGCTGCCCCAAGGTTTACGCGCTGCACGGAGCCAATGTGCCTATTCGTAGTAGTGGTTCCTCGGTTACCCAAAAAAAAAAAAAAACGCCACTTGTAAATTATGTGTGTAATGACACTTTAGCGTGTAACCGTAAAACACTTTAGCATGTAAATTACGTGTAATCAAAAGCCAGCGACACGATCACAAACAATTTTCAGCAGCAACGCGCGCCCCATTTCATCTAGTTAAGATTCAACATAACAAAATATAAGTGTTCATAATTTACATGGATTTTTTCACATGATCAAGGTTATCCGCACGACAAACCGACTGATTTGGGTCATAATTGTTATTTCGTCTTGGTACAATTTTAGCCTCCATAGTCCATACTCCGTAACACTTGTTACGTTTCTACATTACTTTCTACGCCTCATTGTAACAAAATAAATCTTTCTTACATTTGCATAATAAAAGAGACTTCAAGCATAATATAGAGTCAAATGACATAACACTTGTACAACAACCACCAAAAATAAAAAGCATTTAGGGATGACATCGGGGCGGATTTGAACCGGGTTTAGTAATTCCAGAGTCCGATTAAACAAACCCGTCCCAAACCTGGACCCGTCGGGTCCCCATCTAGTTACTAGGTAGTGGGTAAATAAATTTTTCCACGGGTATCTATGTCCCCATTTACTTACAAACTATAGGGTAAACGGGGTTTTCCACGAGTATTCGAGTCTTTTTACGGGTATACAGGCCAGGTAATCAGGTATACGGGCCGAGTAATTGAGTTTACGGGCTGGGTTATCAAATTTACGTGTCGGGTATATGGACTTGGGTCTTTTTCCGGTATACGGGCTGGGTAATCGGGTTTGTAACTAAAACCATCCCGGACCCGCGAAAAAAAAAAAAACATCCCCATACCCGGCCCTAGACCCATTTATATGGCCCAAACCCGACCTAAAAATATCTGGTTTTGGGTTTCCTCTTCAGGTACGGATTTTTTTGATATCCCTAATAATATCGGCTCGTTCTTTATATTGCGGCTCGTTCTCCCACAAAAATACTCTTTCTTTAGATTTAGTGACCTTTTAACTAATACTTCCTCTGTCCCTATATTATTGTCCACTATTCCATTTTGAGATGTCCCAAATTAATTGTCCACTTCCATAAATGGAAAGGAAAGAAGATATTTCATTGGTGGATCTGGAGAGAGAAGATGTTTCATTGGTGGAGAAATGAAGTTAGTGGGATTTTCTTAAACTGTGTGTTTTTTGTCTGGTGACAATAAATATGGGACGGAGGGAGTATATAATAAAATTATCGTCGTTGTTGGGCCAAGAATATGCTTATTGGACCAAAAATTTTAACCTCATATAGGTTCTTTCTCCATCTCGCGGGTCATTCACCATCTCGCGGCTAATTCTCCCTCTCGCGGCTCGTTCCATCTTTTTTAGGTTTGTCCGCCAAAATACCCCTCACAGATGTTCGTTCTCTCTCTCGAGGCTAGTTCTCCCCACCTCGCATAGGTTCGTTCTTGCTCTCGCATCTCGTTTTCCCTCTAACGGCTTGTTCTCCATCTCGCGTGTCGCAGTGGGCATGTATATATTCATGCAACAAATTCATGTTGAGTATGTATGTTGGGTATGTGAGTTTGCCTTAAAAAGAGTGCATTCATATAGAAATCACAGGTTACAATTTGGATACAACAATTCAGTTCTGATAACCAATCAATTCGTCCCCAACTATCCCTAAACATTTTGATTGATATCAACGTTTAGTTAATACAAAGCGGGTGGGGGGTCATTAAGCGTGTCCTCCATCTCAAATAGAACCTTTTATTGTTTAAACTGTACAGATTATGATACTCAATAATTATTAATAAAACACGGTTTGATACGAGACTATTCTACAATGAATTACGAGCCTTTAACTTCAAATCCTAGATTTGCCCCTGCGGGTAGGGTAATAATCTGGCTGGTTTTCAGGCATGGCATCTATGAAAGCAGGTACCTGCTTGTATGCCTTGCTCAACCTGGATAGAAGAGGGTACTTACTCTGCACCAAAAATATAACAATTATATATAAGCATTCATGATTCTCATAAATAAAGTTGTCATTTACCAGATTGTATTGAACACATTGGGCAATAAACAGTTGACTTCTAAGAGAATACGTTATCACTTATGTAATCATCCAAGGTGCACAGCTTACCATGTCAACTTTGTAGCTTTGTGATGCAGTAATGATTGGCTCCAGAAAAACATCAGCCTGCATAAGTTTAACCGGAATATTACTTTTCCCAAATGTACGGTGTAAGACTGCTGTTGACTGATTATTTGACAAGGTGATTCAGTTATGAAGGCAGAGCATCATGTTAAATAAATAAACGTTACCAGAAAAATTTCATCTCCAGTTGCGTACTTCCCAGCATGATCTTTTAGTAAAATCTCAAGAGCTACATCAATTTACAAAACAAAAAAAACTTTTTACAAAATTAAGTTTTTTTACAATCAGCTAATCCTAAATTGCAGTGGGTTTAACAGGTTATCATTAAGAGCATCATGCCTATTTCCTTAAGGTGTATTATTTGAAAGTAGACCTGGCAATTGTGACCCATACACTCAAATTCGGGTCAAATGGGTCAAACTTTCAGGTCAATTGGGTCTTGAGAAAAATTAAGTCTAACAATGTAAATCAAAACTTAAAAAAAGATCCAAATGGGTTTCTCTCCAACCTATTGAGTCATATAAAAAAAATGAAGGAACGGGTCTAATGGGTATCAATACTCAAATATCAATAAATAGAAATGGGTCAAATGGGTTTTGTGAATGGGTCAAATGGGTCAAGCACAAAAAGTCTCATCTATCAAAAAATTATGAAAGCATTCATGGTTATATCATTTATTATGTATATTAATAGTTCTTATGTATATATAATAAATAAAAATAACTAAAATAATGTAATAAATGTAAAAAAAGCAACGTAACCCATTTGACCCATTTGGCCCAACTGACCTATGACCCGTTTCGACCTGTTACCCAAACCAACCCAACCTGACCCATTTTGACCCGTTTAAAAATTGACCCGTTTGACCTATGACCCATTTCAACCCAAAACTATTTTGACCCGTTACCCAAACCGACCAAACCTGACCCGTTTGCCAGGCATATTTGAAAGTCAAGTATAAGTTAGTTAGCAATGTTAAATCCTCCTAAAGTTCATCCTACAAAAGTACAAATCCTCCTAAGGAACACTTCTCTATAAAACTAAAAGAAATCAGCTTCAGATACATTTTTGACAAGTGGCCATTGAGAGGGTACATAATTACTCAATAATAATAATAATAATAATAATAATAATAATAATAATAATAATAAAATAAAATAAAAATACCTGTAAAACCTTTGCCATAATGTTCATGAGCCCATGAAATCATTTCGTCGCGACCACGATTTTGTTTAATGTAACCCTGCAAGTTGAGAAAATTGGCTGATATGTAACAATTCACATGGAAGCATTTTCTGTGAGGGTTTTATAAATCAACAACAACAAAGAAAATACTATTTACAATAAAATAATACAAAAAGATCATCTTACTCACCAAAATAGGTAACCTTACAAGAGGTTGTGTGCTCGAAGTAATAACATTTACAACCTGCAGATACGAAACGAGCTAGCATATATCACATAGCGTGATTTACCACCAAAATTTAATAGAACGTAACTCATGAATGAATCCAAACAACCATATTGTTTATTCAATTTTTTGTTTTTAATTACGTCGCTAGTTAACAGTGGACTCTGCATTGGTCAGTTTACTAACCTAAGATAACATTCTGAGCATTAATTTCCGGCACTTTGTTCTTGCAGTTTTGCTTACTTATATAGATAACAACTAGTACACTTGAACAGTTTACTATTCCAGCACTCCTTTGATCGTCAATAATGACACTAAAGGATAACTCACGGTAATTAACTAAACACGTATTATTTAATTAAGCACTCAATAAAAGTAGAAAACTAAGTGATCCTAACGCAGCTAGGCGTTTGGTACTTACTATAAGAGGTCAATTACATAACAGACTGAACATGATGAGTATCGATAGATATGAACCAATGGTTAACAGCATGAACTTGCAGTTGTTTGATCCATTCTTATATTGGGCATAGGTAGAAAGTTATTATAATCAGGTCTACCAATATAAGAAGCTAAAGCATAAATGAAATAATACCTGATAGTTTAATGCCTTTTTCTTAAGGTCATGTGGTAACAAAGTAGGCTGAGGGTACTTCTCTTCAAGGTACTGTTTTTGTTATAAAACATAAATCACAAAATAAATAAATGAAAGGGCAAAAACTAGTACTTTATAGCAATAATGAGACTTTATATGAAAAAGATTAAACCGATTAAACTAATTGGATTTGCACTGAAGTTACAAACCATTGCGATTGCAAAAGAATCAGCAAGCACAAAATCACCATCCTTAAGAGCAGGCACGTACCCAAGAGGATTGATCCTTAAATATTCTATAATTTATAAAATAACAACACGTTAGGATTTGTAGATGAATTGTGAAACATAACAGCAGCCGTGATGAAATAGCTAACACAACCACACAATAAGATCCAGCTGAAACTAATATGGTTAAAGTTACAAGTGATTAACAGCTTCACTTCTCTAATTTCTACTTTGTTTTTCACAATTGTAGTTACTCCGTATTTTTTATGCCATTTTTTGCGTATTACTGATTTAACTAGTGAAATCACCAGTAAAATCACGGGTTTGTTTAAACGAAACAGTTTAATGATATGTTTTAGGTATTAAGTGAATGTAAATGCTAAAGTCATTTAGTTTAATAACTCGTGGAATCATAGATTCCGACTAAGAAACTTGGTCAGTATAAATGAACTACATTTATTCTCCCACCTCTTGTTCCAATTTTCATCACAATTATTATTATTATTATTTTTGTCATAAAAGCTACATTACAGTATTTTATTGGGACATGTATTTCGCATACATATGTAACATAATTAATCCCGTAAAAATGACCCAGTTTTGAATAATAATAATATTATAATAATAAAGTTTGCTCTAAAATTGAGTATTTATATTTATAATAATAATTATTAATAATAACAAATGTCTCTTTAATTTTATTTTTTTAAAAACTAAAATACAATTATTATATGAAGGCTGTACAATATGCTTCAAAGTTTGTACATGTGTTAATGAGATGTTTTATCATAAAGTTGTATATATATGTTTCAAATATTGTACATATGGTCATGGTAGTGTTTTACCATAAGGTTGTACATATTGCTTCAAATATTGTACATATGGTCATGAGGGTATTTTATCATAAAGTTGTACATAATGCTTTATATATTATACAATTAACATGTTAATAATTTTATTTAAAATAATTAATTATTTTAATGACATCATCAAGTTAGTTACTATAAATACAATTTTTTTTAATTATAAAATATTTAGGATTAATGACATCATCTAAGTGACTTAGATTTTTTTCTTTTTATTTTTGATTTTTTCTTAACAAAGGATTTAGCTTAATAATGACATCATCATTTTAACATTTTAATAGAAACTATAGATAGGGCTAGGAGCAAGGTTGGAGAACTCGGATCTCGGTGAGATCTCGTTTGGATATTTTTGGGGAGATCTCGGCATCTCGGGAAAATATCGGAGAGATCTCGGACGTTGACTTTTTAGTTTTTTTAGTATAAATTTATATATATAAATATAAATAAATATAAGTATATTTATATACATTTTTATGATATTTTATAAGAAATACGAGAAATGAGTGGGAAAAATTTGAGAAATTACGAGATTTTACGAGAAAATTAGAGAAATTACTAGATTTTACGAGAAAATTCGAAAAATGAGCAAGAAAATTCGAGAAATCGTGGCTTTGATCAAGTTTGACCCCGTGGACTGGGTAATCTCGGGAGATGGACATCTCGTCTCGGTTGCCTTCTAAGAAAGAGATCTCAGGGAGATCTCGGAAAGAAATAAGGAGAGATAATAAAGAGATTTATAACACTGGCTAGGAGCAGACATCATTTCTATAGAAAAAATCAAAAATAAAATAAAAAAATCAAAAACTGTAGACATAAATAAAAAAGAAAAAAAGAAAAATACAGTTACCAGGACCGTCCTGCTCAGATTTGAACAGATTAACAGAGTTGTATTCATAATCAAGTCCTGTCCAACAACAGACAGAAAAATAATCATATTCATATATATATCATCATTTCTTCGAATAATTGCGTTCTGATGAATAAACTAAAAAGAAATTAAAGGTCGATTACCTTTTAAGTTGAGAGCAATACGAACAGTATGAGCAGAACTACTGACGAAAAATGAATACAGTTGCAAACGACTCGCCGTCTACACAAACATTAATCAAAATTGAATAAATACAGTAGTTAATAATATTTGATACACAAATAAAGACGTACCATAAGTGAAGCCTGAATTGTTAACAAACAACAAAAACAATCGCCCTCCTCTTGTGTTTGAATATCACAGGTGAGGTGCGATCAAACACCCTGTTTGTATCTTTGTTTTGGGCAAGCTTTGCTTGGGCCATGGTTGTGTTGTTTTGTTTATTAATATAATATAATATAATTTTCCATTTTGCTGAAAAAAAGTGTTACGACCCAAAATTTTTTTTTTTTTTTTTTTTGGCCGAAAAAACATATTATATAAATAAATAAAGAGAAGATTAGAGGATCTTGTGGTGTTACAATTGACAGATTATACAATCTGTTTGACAACTATTGTGCCGTTGCCTTCAATTTTGTTACGACCCAAAATTAAAGCCCATTATATTTATATCAGCCTAATAAATATGAGGCACTTTCAAATTTGTACGGAGTACATTCTTACATGTGCTTTTGATTGGTTAAGAAAATGAAGTTGATATTTACAAATTTGTTTTCATTGATCCAACATTGTTATGTTTGGGGTTATCTACCTAAAATATTCTCAAATAAAGTCCAACATAAAATTTGTGAAAGAGATCATTTCAGAGCATTATAGAAATATTATGTAGATTTATCCAAAATAAGTTTGATAATATCACTAGAAGACCTTTATTACGTCCGTTGTATAATTTAAGGAGTAATAGAAAAAATTTCACAGTTTTGTAAAAGAAGGAAAAAATAAGCATTTAAGCCCAAAAGGAAGAACCTATTTTATTGTTAGGGAAGTAATATATCATACTTACTTGATTTTGATAGATTCACCATTTTTAAAACAATTTTTCAAAGTATTTATATTTTTAAAATAACCAAGAGGGATGTGAAGGATAATATAAAGGGTATATTGGAAAATGATGTAAAAGATTGGTGTATCTATCAAAATCACATGTAGATATATCACTTCCATTACGATGTTCTTAACCCTGACTATGACGTTAAAGTCAAGTGATGTATTTTTTGGTGATGTGGCAAAGTTAAAAAGTGAAGATTATTAAAGGAAAGTGTTAAATTTGTGGCGGGTGATGTGGTAAAATATTATTTGTGGTGGGCGTGGGGAACGGCTTCAATCACCTAACCGTTGGGAGCACTCTTAGAGAGCTCTCAACAGTGGTGTCATGGATCCCGCCTTCCTCTCCGCCCAGCACCACGTCGTTGGCACCACCGCGCCCTGCTGGCCACCCTCAAGTCGCCATGCTTCTTTACCCTCTGTTTTGTGTTTCTTAAGCAATTTGTAGGACATAAGTATATGGAAAAAAGGGTTAAATGACTTTACACTTGGTTTCAATTGTCAAGGGTATTACGTAATGTCGGTCAAAATTATCTATTCTATTAATAAGGATAGTTTTTTTTTTTTTTTTTTGTAATGCTTGTTATTGGGTATCTTTCCCTAAGGTAAACTTCGTATCTCTAGCCTATATATGTATCACCATGTTTGTATCAATGAATAAGATAAACTCATTCCTCTACATGGTATCAAGCGCTTGTTGTTAAAACGCTATTTTTTTACTTCACGCGACTCTTCTCTCCTTTCTCAATGTCATCACACACTATTCCTAACGATGTTGATTCCAAAAATCCGATTATCATTGTCTCTCTTTCCAACATACTTAAACTCACTCTAGTAAACTACACCTCCCGGAAACTTCAGATCCAAGCCACACTCTGTTCACATAATGTAACATCCTCAGATCGGGCATAGGTCTAAGATGACCTTTTTGCCCTTAGGCATAATTGTGTGGCTAATTATGCTTTTATTTTAACTGAATATTTTATTTTATTTTATTTTATTATTTGGTTAAGACCAGTTTGTGACAAGGGTCACAGAACAGGTTCGTTCATTTAATTTGGACTCCGTTAGGGCAGTCAAATTAAGTACGAAAGTTATTAGATAGCTGATAAATACCCGTGTGTTGTGGGGTATGGGGTTTTAACCCCAAATAAGTGTATTGTGCTGCCCTTTTCTCTCATCTTTCTCCATCTCTCTAGAAAATTCCCAAACACACCCGTACTCACTTCATCTTCAATCTCTAACCCTAGATTCTTAATTGGTGTTCTAGAGCTCAAATCTTTTATATCATCTTGTCCTTTACAGTTTACTGAATCTATTGAGGTAAGAATCAAAGTGTTTCAAGCTCTAATGTTTGAGAAAATGAGGTTTTTGTGTCAAGTTTGTTAAAAGTGTAATATGGGTCAAAATGGTTGATTTCGATGTTGTTTGTGTCAAAATCTTTTGGGTTTGTGCTTATTGATGTTTAGTGTATTTGATTTGGTCAGTTTTGAGGTAAGAAACAAGCTCTAGAGCAAGAAATGGTGAATTTTGGGTTAAACCCGTAGAAACACGACCGACTGTCTAGACGATCAACTGGTTGAGTGACATACTCGACCGTGTGTCTGAGTTCTGACCAGATGATTTAACTTAGTCAGTCGACCGAGTGAGGGGACACACACGACCGTGTGTGTGGACACAGTTGACCGACTGTGTGAGTCAGTCGACCGAGTGTCTTTGTGGGCAGAATATTTTACTAAGTGTTGATGTCTAGCCGTTATGTTGCCCGTGTGACTTATGATAATCAGAATGTAAATTCTGAAAATGCATAAGTGTTGAGTAGACTTTTTAGCGGCGCTTTTGATACTGATTTGTTATATTGTACTGTCTTGTGCTAACGGACAGAAACTAACTTGATTTTCCTTATGTTCAGATGATAAGGATAAGGAAGCAGCTCAGTGATAGATTATCTGAGTGAGTTGCTGGTATTCGTTGAGTGGGTCTATCTCCGGATAGAGTATTAAGTAGCTGACACGCTACTTGTTCAACTCTTTATTATTATGTTTATGCTCTATATATTGTCATACTAGTTAGGACGATTGCATGACTGATTTTATCTGTGATCTTACGTGCGCACTGTTAGTTGGACACCAACTGAGGCGGCAAGGTTGGGAACTCACCGAGGAAGCAAGGTTGGGTTTGTGTGAGGTCGACCGTGGTAGCCTGGTCGGGTCATGATGTTACTGAATATTCAGTATAGCATAAAAGGACGCATGTGTTGCGTCTGGATGGTTATGCAGTGGATTCAGTAAAGCGGACTATCAGTAGACTGTAGCCTGATCAGCTAAGTCGTGTGCTCGTACAAGCTGCCGATCCTCATATTGTCAGTTGTTGTTGCATGCTAGTTCAGTACGTTAGCATATTTGTGACCTTTGCATGTTCAGTTGTTTATGCTTGATCCGTTAGATAGTATCCATTCACTTAGCAGTTGTGCTAATTCCCCCACATTTCCATCCATTGCATGTTTAGGTACTGCTGTTAGGACGGTATTGCGGACGGGTTGAAGACCCGTTTGACTATGAGCTTAACTCTGATGTTTTCTATTTTAATGATGTTTTCACGTAACACCGTTGTTGTATAAAGTTGGTTTGTAAACAATGTTATGTAAACATAAACTAAGACTGATTTGGTAATTAAGTATTTACTTTCGTTGTGTATAAAAAAAAAAAAATCAGGGTCCAAACCCTACATATCTTACTTGAGTACGCCATGATCGACTTCTTTTTGGTGCGCTTATAGGAATACGTAATCTCCTTGATATCAATATTTGTACCACACAATAATTAATTAATATAGTGGATCCTAGTTTATTTAAGGAAATATGTCATGGTTGAAAGTGTTTAGTTGTGAGTTATTCTTGATGAGAAAGTGCTGAAGTGACAACTAATCATGTCGAGAAAATTTGTTTTGATTGAGAGCACTCTTAGATGTTATATAAATGCAAAATGTTTATGCTATTTATTAACGAAAGGTAACTAAGGGTGTGTTTGACGTGTGGCTTATTGGAGCTTATGGAAGCTTATGAGAGCTTGAGCTTATGATTTTAATAAGCTCCAAGTCATAAGCTTCGTTTGGTAGTCAAAAAAAGTAGAGCTTATGAAAATCATAAGCTCTGAAAAAAGAAGCTACTTGTAGTAGCTTATGAAAAAAAGTAGAGCTTATGAACTGAAAAATAAGCTCCAGCTAGTTTACCAAACATTTATAAAAAATAATAAGCTCCAGCTACCAGTTTCAAAAATAAGCTCCAGCTCCTACTCATAAGCTCCTGCTCCAGCTGTAAGCTCCAGCTCTAGCTACTTTCGTCCAAACACACTATAAAGAGAAAAAGAGTAAATAAAGAGAAAATGATCCATTAACACGCTACAATATGAAATGGTAGAACTCGAAGGACTATCCATGTAATTAACTGTAACCCAGCTTTGGATTGGAGAAGGTTTTATTGCATGTGGTATTTTTTAGGTATAACGTATATATGAGCTGATGGTGTGTCGGTGGAAATGTGTCGGCTACATAGCCGTTTGTTTATGCAAAAATATAAAAAAGTCATATAAATGGGACCTATTTGACAGCCCCTCGTGGCGTGTTAATATTGATAATTAACTAATTTTAATATATTAAGATTAATATTAATTAAGTAATATATTTAATTTAATATTAATATTATTATATTATTTATAATTATATTATATGATCAGTGGCGTCTTTGGACATAGGAAAGATAGGCGATCGCTTAGGGCCCGAAATTTTTGAAGGGCTCAAAATTTTTACGGAGTAATATATGTATATAGTGGTAGGATCAAGAGGGAAGTAACCAATCGGGGGGAAGCGGGGGGAAGCAAAATTTTTTTTTTTTCCGTTTTTTGAAAAAGCTTTGTTCACGAACATTATAGATGGGATGAAAATATGAACATTTAATAAAGACACTTTGTGATAAATGTTTTTATTTTGGCGGGAAAACGCTCGAAGAAGTAATATAACAATTATCGTGTTTTTCGAGCGTATGTTGACGTTTTAGCTATTAGGGTTTAGATATTACGGTTTATAGGGTTTAGATATTAGGGTTTAGAAATCTAGGGTTTAGGGTTTAGATTTAGGGTTTAGATTTAGGATTTAGATTGAGTTTTTAATATGAACGGTTTAGAGTTTAGGGTTTAGGGTTTGGTGTTTTGGGTTTATGGAATAAACCCAAAACACCAAACCCTAAACCCTAAACCCTAAACTCTAAATCGGGCTAAATTTTACTTCACAAAACATGATGAAAAAAAACGTTCATATTCTTCACGAACAATATTATCTTGAATGTTATTTTTGTCGATCGTTTTCCCGTCTAAATAATAACATTCATCACGAAGTGTCTTTTCTAAATGTTAATATTTTCATGTGATCTTGATGCCGGAAAAAAAATTCCAAAAAAACGAAAAAAATAAAATAATTTGTTTCCCCCTGCTTCCCCCGATTGGTTACTTCCCCATTGATCATGCCCCCATATATATATATATATATATATATATATATATATATATATATATATATATATATATATATATATAGTTAGTTAGTTAAATAAAAATAATGTGTTCAATAAATTTAATTAAAAAAATTATAAGTTAACTTACGGGTATTAGTCTATATAATTTTAGGGCCTTTTTTTTCCCTTTTTTCAAGCCCGGTTTTCAAGCTCACACATCTTTACTCATGTTTATGGGATTTCCGTGTACAAGGGCCCATTTTTATTTTCGCCTTGGGCCTTCGAATTGTTGAGACGGCCCTGTATATGATTATATATATCGCAATATATAACTGGTATTTGACAAACGAGTAACCATCAACATTTTGTATTTCACATGTTTAAAAATGTAATGCATCCACTTATCATTATCGTTTGTCATAATTTACGTCTTAAAGAATGGATGTGGTACATATATAAAATATAGTCCTTGGGGTGAATTTGAACTTTATTAGGAGAAAATGTATAATTGTAGTTTTTGAGGGCACTACAACAAAAATGTAGTTTATTCACAGTTATTTTTTCACGTTTGCCTCAAGCGTGTACTTAATTTTTATATATATTCACCCCCATAAATGTTGTAACATTTTATACGCTTTTAAATATGTAATAACAGATTTTTCACATGTATTAGTGTGTTTAAATATGAATACAGTTAGAAACGTGAATTAAATTAAAGCAAAGTACACATACAAAAATGTGAATAAAATGTAAGGAAAATACACGCTAAAAAGTGTGTTTAAAAGAAATATATGTTTAAAAGCGTGAACAAAGGAAAAAAATTTACATGCTTAGAATCGTGAACAAATTTAAACGCAAGTATATGTTTACAAGCGTGAAGAAAATTTAAGGAAATTACAAGTGAACCCCTTACAAATAACAATACCAAATACTGCCGTAATTTAAATCTAATGCCCACATGTGATGCCCCGTACAAAACCATCGTGTAGGAATCATCAACAACAGGATCATTACAAGGTTAAGTACTATATGCTGTAATTAAAGAAGTTGCATTCACGATAAAAAGGTGATGTCATAACCGACATCAAATGTTTTACATATCAAAAGCATGCTTCACTAAGTAGAAGCAAATAAATAAGTGTACGTGACCCCAAAGGTCGTTACATAACATAGTTTCAAAAGTAAATAAGTTTGAATGCAAGATAAGTAGTCATGCGATAACAACTCTAAGCAGCGGGTTCTACAGCACGACTAGTACACAGCGGAAGCAACCTCAAGCACCTGAGAAATACATGCTTAAAAACGTCAACACAAAGGTTGGTGAGCTATAGTTTAAGTATAACAGTATGTAAGGTAGGCCACGAGATTTCAGTGCTACAAAGAGCGTTTCAAAACAGTATGATAAAGTATATGTTAACCGTGGGCGAGTGCGTATGTTTACGAAGTATTAAACACTCGTTGACTGCTAGCGCGACTAGCCCGAGTGGGGATGTCAAACCCTATGGATCCATATCTAAGATTCGCGTTCACGGTTCAAAAACCAATGATTAAACGTTACCGAGCTAAAGGGAATGTTTCTGCCGTTATATAACCCACACATATATAAGTTTAAGTACTCGTGCCTAGTATGTAAAACATAAAATCCGCATGTATTCTCAGTTCCCAAAATAAGTTAAAGTAAAAAGGGAATGCTATAACTCACAATGATATGTAGCGGTAAAGTAGTAGTCGGGAAAGGTGTGCAAGTAAATGGTCCGAAGTCCTCAACCTAAGTCAAATAGTACTAAGTCAGTAAATCGTCTTAATATGTTTAAAAGTATGTATTTAAGGTCTTAAGGGTCATCATCAATCATCATCAAACAAAAGGCGTAAAGTAAGTTTCGTTTATGAAAGTAGTTTTCAACAAAGTCTGACTTCAGTCAGTCACCACGGCCTCTACCCTTACTGAATTAAGGTGAGACCAGTGGCCATGATCCGTCTATGAGTCCCTTAAGTGTGGTAAAATTTACAGAAGTAAACTCCTCTTGGTTTGACCGTGGCGATGGTCTAAGTGCGAGTAGGTCAGAAATTTCTGCACAACGTTAAAGGACATAGTAACGATCGGAGGGCCATAAATCCTAAACCGTAACTCGGATTAAGACGAGTCCTATATGAAAAGTTATCTACTCGAAAAGTTCTATCTAAAAATCAAGGTTAGAACAGCCCAGGTCTACTGGTCTGTTCCAGAAGCATCAGGTCAGTAGGTTTTGGACATAACAGTGAGTTTAAAAGGGTTCCGGTGGTCTTGGTGCTTGATGTTCATCATGGTTCTCATCCTTGATGCATATAGCTTCAAGTGTACAACTCATTGATGTATCTACATCATCTTAACCAAGTCTTGACCATCATAACCCATGTGCAAGTCTAAGACATGAAGCACAACTCACTTAAGAGTTGTATGAAGTTTGATGAACCAAAGTTGCATCAAAGTCTTAGATCTAACACATACATGGACTTTAAAGCTAATAACAAGTTACAAACTTGAAAGTAAACTAACTAATCAAGATCATAAGTAGTAGAACATAGTTCTTAGTTTGATCTTGAAGATCCAAGACTCAAAAGTCTAGATCCAAAGTTACATTTAAAGAAAACTTGTTTGTGTGTTCTTGAACTTCCAAGGTTAACTTGATTTGTTCAAGAGATATGAGATCAAGACTAACTTGTAGTACTTGACCATATAAACTAACTACATGAAATTAAAGTGTATAAAATAAAGGAACAAGTTAATTAAACAAGTAATTAGTTCAAGGGTTGCTCATACTTTAAAGATTCAACCAAAGTTGATCTTTAAGTAAAGTAAACTTTAAGTTTACTTCCATGACTTACAAGTATGATTTCAACAACAATGAACTTATATCTTTTGAAACAATATATGTAGAACCTAAACTAGAGATTTTAGTTCTTGATTGTTCTTGTTAAAACAAGATAAAGGATGAATCAAACTAGAAAGTTAGATTCTTGAAACATGTAAGTAAATAACAACAAGTAATTAACTAATCAAAGACTAGTAACAATAAACAAAAGATGATGATGATTATGTTCATGTAGAAATCAGTTTTTAGAAGTAAAAAGGAGAGAAAAGTTATCTTGCTACTTACTAGATTTGAGAGAAAAGCAAGAGAGAAAAGAGAGTAAACTTGGAAGTATTTTTGTGTGTGTGTTTGAGAATGAGATTTACAAGTAACAAGTAATGTAAAAAAAAAGATTTGAACTCCTTTGGTGACCATCTAGGCCACGGCCTGCAGTCCAAAAAAGGGGAGAGGGATTGTTTTGTGGTCACTTGCAAGTAAAGCTTCAAAAGTGTGGTTATTAGAGGTATGTGCATGGGGATTGAGTGATAACAAGATTCCAAGTATTCTAACTAACTAGTTACATGTTAAATGGTACTTACAAGTTGCAAGAGTGGGCTAAAGGTCCATTAATAAATGTAGGGTGGGCTTGGAAGTCCAATAACATGAGTCCATTACACTAACAAAGCCCAAGTTCAAATAAATCACAAGTTAAACCAATTAAAGCCCAAGTAACTAACTAATAGCCATAGTTAATCAAAATGATTAATAAAACTTAATCATGAATGCAAATAATATCTAGAAATATTATTCGTGAAGTTTCGGGTGTCACCAAGACGTTTCGGGCACTTAAAAGTCAAGTTCGGGCAATCATGGCAACATGTAAATGTAATAACGTACATTCGTTTAATCATACGTATTAATAATAATAATTATTAATAAATAAACGTTAGAAATTCCAGGGTCGTTACATTACCCACCTGTTAAAGAAAATTTCGTCCCGAAATTTAAGCTAAAGTAGATGGAGGAGTCGGGAAAAGGTGAGGATACTTTCGCATCATTTGATCCTCTCGCTCCCAAGTAAACTCAGGTCCTCGTTTGGCATTCCATCATACTCGTACAATCGGAATCTTGTTGCGTTTCAAAGTTTTGATCTCACGATCCATAATTTCAACAGGTTCTTCCACAAAGTGGAGTTTGTCGTCAATTGTAAGTTCTTCCAGTGGTATGATAAGTTCGGGTGCAGCAAGACACTTCTTCAAGTTTGACACATGGAAGGTAGGATGAACTGAGCTCAATTGTGCTGGCAGATCTAATCGGTAAGCAACGGGTCCAACACGTTCCAAGATCTCAAAAGGACCAATGTATCGTGGGTTCAACTTCCCACGTTTTCCAAAACAGATCACACCTTTCCAAGGTGCAACCTTTAACATTACACGATTACCAACGTTGAATTCAAAGTCCTTACGTTTAAGATCGGCATAACTCTTTTGGCGATCACGGGCAGTCTTAAGTCTAGCTTGGATCTGAGCAATATTCTCCGTGGTTTCGTGGACTACCTCGGGTCCGGTGATTTGCTTTTCGCCTACTTCGGCCCAACAAATAGGAGATCGGCACTTACGGCCATACAATGCTTCAAAAGGTGCAGCATTAATGCTAGAGTGATAACTGTTGTTGTACGAGAATTCGGCTAATGGCAAATGCCTTTCCCAGGCCTTTCCAAAATCAATGACACATGCACGCAACATGTCTTCCAACGTCTAAATCGTTCGTTCACTTTGCCCGTCAGTCTGAGGATGATAAGCAGTACTCATGTCGAGACGAGTTCCCATGGCTTCTTGCAAAGAACGCCAAAATCTAGAAGCAAAACGGGGATCGCGATCTGAGATGATCGATAAAGGTACACCATGACGAGATACAAGCTCTTTGATGTATAACTGAGCAAGTCTTTCCATTGTATCTATTTCCTTCATCGCTAGGAAGTGTGCAGATTTGGTAAGGCGGTCAACAATAACCCAAATAGTATCATATCCGCCCATCGTCTTCGGCAGCTTAGTAATGAAATCCATTGTGATCCTTTCCCACTTCCATTGTGGGATTTCCGGCTGTTGAAGTAACCCAGAAGGCCTCTGATGTTCGGCCTTAACTTTCGAACAAGTCAAACACTTCCCAACATAAGTTGCAACGTCCTTCTTAAGATTCGGCCACCAATACTGTTCTTTAAGGTCGTGGTACATTTTACCCGCTCCAGGATGAATCGAATATCTCGACTTGTGTGCTTCATCAAGTATCAGGTTCCGTAGATCTCCATAAAGAGGTACCCAAATTCTTCCGGCATAACATCGGAGTCCAGACTCCCTAACCTCGAATCGAGAGACAAGTATGTTTAAATGTTCGTGAGATATGTTCTCCTCCTTGAGAGCCTCAACTTGGGCTACTCTGATCTGGATGTTGAGGTACGAATGGATGGTGATGTTCAGAGCCCTAACACGGAGAGGTGCCGTCCTCTCCTTTCGGCTTAAAGCGTCAGCTACAACATTGGCCTTGCCAGGGTGATAACGGAGTTCACAATCGTAGTCGTTGAGCGTCTCGATCCGTCAACGCTGTCTCATATTCAGTTGCTTCTGATCAAAGATGTGCTGAAGACTCTTGTGATCGGTGAAAATAGTGCTCTTAGTTCCAAACAAATAATGTCTCCACAATTTGAGCGCAAAGACAACGGCTCCAAGTTCAAGATCATGCGTAGTGTAGTTCC
The DNA here is from genome assembly GCF_046630445.1 of Rutidosis leptorrhynchoides. NCBI lineage: Eukaryota > Viridiplantae > Streptophyta > Magnoliopsida > Asterales > Asteraceae > Rutidosis > Rutidosis leptorrhynchoides. The sequence continues at coordinate 629,829,180 of NC_092333.1, forward strand.
GCTCGTGAATCTTCAATTGGCGGGAGGCATAGGCAATAACCTTTGATCGTTGTATCAGTACACAACCAAAACCACTCTTCGATGCATCACAATAAACAACGAAATCATCACTGCCTTCGGGAAGCGATAGAATAGGTGCGGAGGTTAACTTCTTTTTCAAAGTTTGGAATGCTGATTCGTGTGCGGGTTCCCAAATGAACTTCTTCCCTTTGTGAGTCAGCGCGGTCAAAGGACGCGCAATCAGAGAAAATCCTTCGATAAACCTTCGATAATAACCGGCGAGACCTAGGAATTGGCGAATATGCGTTGGAGTAGTGGGGGTCTCCCACTTGCTGATGGCTTCAATCTTGGCGGGATCAACTTTGATACCCTGGTCGCTTACAACATGACCCAAAAATTGTACTTCCTTCAACCAAAATTCACACTTGGAGAATTTGGCGTAAAGTTGCTCTTGTCTTAAGAGTTCAAGCACTAATCGGAGGTGTTGCTCATGTTCTTCTTCGCTCTTAGAGTAGATGAGGATATCATCTATGAAGACGATAACAAACTTGTCCAAGTAAGGCTTGCAGACACGATTCATGAGGTCCATGAACACGGCAGGTGCATTTGTCAAACCGAATGGCATCACGAGAAACTCATAATGACCATAACGGGTCCTGAATGCAGTTTTCATCACGTCACTTTCCTTCACCCTCAGCTGGTGATATCCGGATCGCAAATCGATCTTTGAATAAACGCTCGATCCTTGTAGTTGATCAAAAAGATCGTCAATTCGTGGAAGAGGATACCGATTCTTGATAGTCAATTTGTTGAGCTCACGGTAGTCGATACACATACGAAAGGATCCATCCTTCTTCTTCACAAACAGAACCGGTGCGCCCCAAGGCGAGAAACTTGGTTGGATAAATCCTCGGTCAAGTAGCTCTTGTAGTTGACTCTGTAATTCTTACATCTCGGAAGGTGCAAGTCTATAGGGTGCGCGAGCTACAGGTGCAGCTCCTGGCACTAAGTCAATCTGAAAATCTACGGCTCTCTGCGGCGGCAATCCAGGCAATTCCTCTGGGAAGACATCGGAAAATTCGTTCACAATTCGAACGTCGTTCACGCTCTTTACCTCAGTTTCTACTGCTTTCACATGTGCTAGGACAGCAAAACGTCCTTTCTTCATAATCTTTTGTGCTTTCACACAACTAATGAGGTTCAACTTCGAGGTACATCTCTCTCCATAGATAACTAGTGGTTCGCCATCTCCTTGTGGTATGCAAAGTGCTTTATCTCCACAGATAACATCGGCCTTTATCTTGCTCAACCAATCCATACCGACGATCACGTCAAAACTTCCCAGTTTGATAGGTATCAAATCAATTTCGAAATCTGCACCAGCTATGTTGATAATAGCTCCACGACTAATATGGTCAACCTTTTCAAGTTTTCCATTGGCGACCTCGACAAGCATACTCTCTTTTAACGGGACTAATGACCAATTAATCTTATCGCAAAAATGTCTACATACATAACTTCTATCCGCACCAGTATCAAACAAGACAGAAGCTAAAAGATTGTTGATTGTGAATATACCTGTCACCAAGTCGGGGTTATCGCGTGCATCCCTTGCATTAACATTAAAAGCTCTAGCACGCGGTGGTCCACCATCCTTTCGTTTGTTCGGGCACTCGTTTCTGAAATGGCCCGTCTGCCCGCATTCGTAACACTTTTTCGGCCCGTTGGTGTTCGGCCTCCCTGTCATCGTGGTAGTCTTGCAGTCTCTACCGATGTGCCCGCTCTTCTTGAACTTCTCACAAACAGCATTACAATACCCGGTGTGGTGCTTGTAGCACCTCTTGCATTGTGGTAGTGTGCCTTTGTAGTTCGGGTTGGATTTGTTGTTGTTGGGGTTGGGGTTGTTGTTGTTTTTCCTGAACCCTTCATGTCGCTTCGCCGGGTTTTGATCATAGTTTCTACCCCTGTTGTTGTTATTGTTGTTGTGGTTGTTATCCCATTTCCTCTTTTCGCTACTACCAGCTTCAAACTTAGCCTTCTCCGGCTCATCAATAAGGATCTGATTCATGAGAGTATGCGCCATGCGCATTGCTTCGGGAACATTCGGTGGTTTGGAAGAGGTGACATTTCCTTTGATGGACTTAGGAAGTCCCGAGAAGTATTTCTCCATGCGCTTGAATTCGGGGGTGACCATGGTCGGACACATAAGAGCCAACTCCAAAAACCTACGGTTGTAACTGTTAAGGTCGTTCCCTACGGCCTTTAACTGCATAAATTCAATTTCCATCTTCTGAATTTCTGTTCTCGGACAATACTCATCAATCATAGCCGCCTTGAATTCCTCCCATGGCGTAGCATACGCCTCATCGATACCTTTCGCTTGAGCTAACGTGTTCCACCACGTTAGCGCGCCGTCAGATAGCGTGCAAGATGCAAACTTGGTCTTATTGTCCTCCGAACAGTTGCTAACTCGGAATACGGATTCAAGTTTTTCGAACCATCTGGTGAGACCAACTGGTCCCTCGGTGCCGCTGAAGTTATGCGATTTGCAGCTCTGGAATTCCTTGTATGTACACCCATTTCGAATGGGTGGAATAACCGGTGGTGGTGGCGGTGGAGCTTGGAGATTTCTTTCTGCTAGGGCTGCAGCGACCCGTTCGCTGATCATGTCCTCAATCTGGGCGGCAGTAGGTGTGGTTCTTCCGTTAGCCATGGTATTCTAAACAAAAATTTTGACCCAAGTCAAAATCCAGCATGCAAGTAGTAGTAATACAGTATATAGTGACCAACATGGAATCAAAACATCACATGTTATTAAATAATGCATCTAGGTACAAATACCACAGAATCATCGTACAACAATGTAAATAGAATATCGTGCAAGAATTAAATAATGCAAAGTTCCATTCATTAATAATAATAAGTTTCATACATCTGAATAAGTTCGTACAATACATATGAAATACATGAAACTATATCTAGATTACATCATGAAATCTAAATACAAGGTCCTACGGTGAAGGCGGGTGAACTGCTCCTCGAGCCAACTGCTCCTCGAGCTCAGTGACTCGAGCTCGGAGAGTCTCAATCTCCCTCATCAGTTCCTCGTTAGAGGGAGCTGGTGGGGCAGGCGGTGCAGGTGGGGCGGGTGGTGCCGGTGGTACTGATGTAGATGGTTCGGCTCTGGATGTAGACGGTACGTCCCTAGATGTAAGTGGTGCGTATCTGAATCTAGGTGGTACGGTTCCAGGAATGGTCAATACATAACGGGGAACCTTACGTATCTGTGGGTCGGCAGGGTATGGCACAACTCGTTTACGAGCAGTAACCCTACGACGATGGCCAAAAGCGTCAGTAAAAGCACGACCTCCATTCACCCCTGGAATGACGGTACCGTCGGAACGGTACCGCTTCTTCGGCGGGGTGGAGGGTGCCTGAATAGGTCTATCAGCTGGATCCTCATCATCGCTGGAGTCATCTGATGATGAAGAATCGGCGGATGATGAGTCATCCGAATCGTGTGGTGGTGACACTGGTGGCTGAGCTGGTAATCCAAAGCGTCCGAAGGCGGCCAACATCTGTCGGTGTCTGCCTGGCGGAATCACGACTAAACGTCCGTCGGGAGTGCGTCGGCAAGGTGTGCGCATGTGGTTACGAAACGGCCCTTCCCCGAACTCCGCGGGAATCTCAATACCACCAATGCGGGGCTGTGACCTCGAGGGTCCGGGAGCAGACACTGGGGCGGGTGCACTAGTACCAGCTCCGGAAGTAGAAGCGCCGGGATCACTAGTGGGTGTCGGGGCCGGTGTCTCGGCAGTAGCAGCAGCAGGTGTAGCAGTAGGTAGGGCAACGGGGTCTGAGTCTGTACTGCCCGAAATGCCAGCAGGTGGAACATCCGACATCTGAACAAGGAAAAATAAATTTTCCATGTCAGTATGTCATAAAGCAAGCAAATAATAGGCCAACAGTTTAAATCATGTATAACAATAAGTAGCATGGCAATATCAGTAATCGTACGAAACTAGCATGCAATCGAAAGCAAGTAATAGCATGCAGTAGTGAAATCATGTAGTAGCATACGACATGAAGCAGTAACAGTAAGCAGCAGCATGCAGTAAGTTCAGCGGAAATAAGTAAACTAGCAAGTTGTAGATTAGTCCTATTAGTGAATCCTACTCGGGTCGGTCTTAGACTCACTAATGCAACCTAATTCCCTACAACCAATGCTCTGATACCAAATGTGATGCCCCGTACAAAACCATCGTGTACGAATCATCAACAACAGGATCATTACAAGGTTAAGTACTATATGCTGTAATTAAAGAAGTTGCATTCACGATAAAAAGGTGATGTCATAACCGACATTAAATGTTTTACATATCAAAAGCATGCTTCACTAAGTAGAAGCAAATAAATAAGTGTACGTGACCCCAAAGGTCGTTACATAACATAGTTTCAAAAGTAAATAAGTTTGAATGCAAGATAAGTAGTCATGCGATAACAACTCTAAGCAGCGGGTTCTACAGCACGACTAGTACACAGCGGAAGCAACCTCAAGCACCTGAGAAATACATGCTTAAAAACGTCAATACAAAGGTTGGTGAGCTATAGTTTAAGTATAACAGTATGTAAGGTAGGCCACGAGATTTCAGTGCTACAAAGAGCGTTTCAAAACAGTAAGATAAAGTATATGTTAACCGTGGGCACTTGGTAACTAACTTAACGTTTAAAATACCCCCTGAAAGTACACTTGGCGAGTGCGTATGTTTACGAAAGTATTAAACACTCGTTGACTGCTAGCGCGACTAGCCTGAGTGGGGATGTCAAACCCTATGGATCCATATCTAAGATTCGCGTTCACGGTTCAAAAACCAATGATTAAACGTTACCGAGCTAAAGGGAATGTTTCCGCTGTTATATAACCCACACATATATAAGTTTAAGTACTCGTGCCTAGTATGTAAAACATAAAATCCGCATGTATTCTCAGTTCCCAAAATAAGTTAAAGTAAAAAGGGAATGCTATAACTCACAATGATATGTAGCGGTAAAGTAGTAGTCGGGAAAGGTGTGCAAGTAAATGGTCCGAAGTCCTCAACCTAAGTCAAATAGTACTAAGTCAGTAAATCGTCTTAATAGGTTTAAAAGTATGTATTTAAGGTCTTAAGGGTCATCATCAATCATCATCAAACAAAAGGCGTAAAGTAAGTTTCGTTTATGAAAGTAGTTTTCAACAAAGTCTGACTTCAGTCAGTCACCACGGCCTCTACCCTTACTGAATTAAGGTGAGACCAGTGGCCATGGCTCCATCTATGAGTCCCTTAAGTGTGGTAAAATTTACAGAAGCAAACTCGTCTTGGTTTGACCGTGGCGACTGTCTAAGTGCGAGTAGGTCAGAAATTTTTGCACAACGTTAAAGGACATAGTAACGATCGGAGGGCCATAAATCCTAAACCGTAACTCGGATTAAGACGAGTCCTATATGAAAAGTTATCTACTCGAAAAGTTCTATCTAAAAATCAAGGTTAGAACAGCCCAGGTCTACTGGTCTGTTCCAGAAGCATCAGGTCAGTAGGTTTTGGACAGAACAGTGAGTTTAAAAGGGTTCCGGTGGTCTTGGTGCTTGATGTTCATCATGGTTCTCATCCTTGATGCATATAGCTTCAAGTGTACAACTCATTGATGTATCTACATCATCTTAACCAAGTCTTGACCATCATAACCCATGTGCAAGTCTAAGACATGAAGCACAACTCACTTAAGAGTTGTATGAAGTTTGATGAACCAAAGTTGCATCAAAGTCTTAGATCTAACACACACATGGACTTTAAAGCTAATAACAAGTTACAAACTTGAAAGTAAACTAACTAATCAAGATCATAAGTAGTAGAACATAGTTCTTAGTTTGATCTTGAAGATCCAAGACTCAAAAGTCTAGATCCAAAGTTACATTTAAAGAAAACTTGTTTGTGTGTTCTTGAACTTCCAAGGTTAACTTGATTTGTTCAAGAGATATGAGATCAAGATTAACTTGTAGTACTTGACCATATAAACTAACTACATGAAATTAAAGTGTATAAAATAAAGGAACAAGTTAATTAAACAAGTAATTAGTTCAAGGGTTGCTCATACTTTAAAGATTCAACCAAAGTTGATCTTTAAGTAAAGTAAACTTTAAGTTTACTTCCATGACTTACAAGTATGATTTCAACAACAATGAACTTATATCTTTTGAAACAATATATGTAGAACCTAAACTAGACAGTTTAGTTCTTGAATGTTCTTGTTAAAACAAGATAAAGGATGAATCAAACTAGAAAGTTAGATTCTTGAAACATGTAAGTAAATAACAACAAGTAATTAACTAATCAAAGACTAGTAACAATAAACAAAAGATGATGATGATTATGTTCATGTACAAATCAGTTTTTAGAAGTAAAAAGGAGAGAAAAGTTATCTTGCTACTTACTAGATTTGAGAGAAAAGCAAGAGAGAAAAGAGAGTAAACTTGGAAGTATTTTTGTGTGTGTGTTTGAGAATGAGATTTACAAGTAACAAGTAATGTAAAAAAAAGATTTGAACTCCTTTGGTGACCATCTAGGCCACGGCCTGCAGTCCAAAAAAGGGAGAGGGATTGTTTTGTGGTCACTTGCAAGTAAAGCTTCAAAAGTGTGGTTATTAGAGGTATGTGCATGGGGATTGAGTGATAACAAGATTCCAAGTATTCTAACTAACTAGTTACATGTTAAATGGTACTTACAAGTTGCAAGAGTGGGCTAAAGGTCCATTAATAAATGTAGGGTGGGCTTGGAAGTCCAATAACATGAGTCCATTACACTAACAAAGCCCAAGTTCAAATAAATCACAAGTTAAACCAATTAAAGCCCAAGTAACTAACTAATAGCCATAGTTAATCAAAATGATTAATAAAACTTAATCATGAATGCAAATAATATCTAGAAATATTATTCGTGAAGTTTCGGGTGTCACCAAGACGTTTCGGGCACTTAAAAGTCAAGTTCGGGCAATCATGGCAACATGTAAATGTAATAACGTACATTCATTTAATCATACGTATTAATAATAATAATTATTAATAAATAAACGTTAGAAACTCCAGGGTCGTTACACCACATAAACAATTAATCTTCGTTCAAATAAGCTAAGACTTGTGCTAATCGTTCATTGATATGGAATAAACCTAGGGTTTCAGCGGATCATACTCATGAATTAGTGTTGTTAGATGTTCGATTTGTGTTAAATCATGATGTTAGCTGTTCAATATCTCAAATCATTATGTTAAGTGTTTAATAAACCTAGGGTTTGTGTGTTATCATATTTATGATTTTGTGTTGTTAGCTGTTCAATTTGTGTAAAATCATGGTGTTAGCTATTCAATATCTCAAATCATTGTGTTAAGTGTTTAATAAACCTAGGGTTTGTTTGTTATCATATTTATAATTTAGTGTTGTTAGCTATTCAATTTGTGTAAAATCATTATGTGTTAAATCAATGTGCTAAGTATATAATAAACCTAGGGTTTCTGCGTATCACATACTTTTAAGTTTGTGTTGTTAGCGATTCAATTTGTGTAAAATCATTATGTTAGCTATTCAATTTGTGTAAAATTATTGTGTTAGGTGTTTATTAAACCTAGGGCCTGTTTATCATACTATTTGATGCATCTGTTACTTGTAAATTATGTGTTTAATAAAATAGTGATTTTCTTGCAGAATTTGTTGAAAAACTGATCATATATTGGAGTTTTAAGACCTTCTTACTTTCAATTTAATGCATTGAATGTCAAAGGAGACCTCAAATTTTATACGTCGAGTCCTTTATTGACTTTTGCTTGTGTTGGATTTATAACAAGGTGACCTCTACCTGATAGATTTTCCTAACAAGGAATCATACTTTCTCCCAACATGCTATAATATGTGTAATCATTGTTTACAAATCTGTTACAGCTCATCGTCAAGATTGGACTACATTGTTGTACTTACTGAGTAAATTGCTCATAATGTGTTCTACTTTCTCGTGCAGGGACTCTCTGCTTTCTATGATCTAGTCCGTCTTGATGGTGCACTTGAGCTGGCCTGGTTGAGAAACATGATCAATTTTACCTTCCCATATCTGTTTAAGGTAAATAAATATGTCTTTTTATACTCTTTACAGCTATTGGAGCTTAATGTCATCAGATAGTAAACCCTCCGTACAGTTTACCTGTAAGGAATCCCGTCTTAGATCACCCAGAATGTTCTTTTTTCACCATCATATGATGTTCGTTATGCCATTATTTTCTTATACATCCACAATTATGTTTTACAGCATGGGTGACTTTGTCGGAAACATGGTTGGATTTGCATCACAACTTGGGCTTTTGGCTGATGCATTGGCTATGTCCTTGCAAGTTAAATACATGGAAGATTTTGTGTCAGGTCAACTTAAATTCCCTGTATATTTGACTATTTGTGTGAGCAATAGTCTACAAATTATGCTTATGGCTAACTGTTCTTTAATGCTTTTTCACTGTTGAAACATCGTGATCTGACATATTAAAGTCATCTGTAATAGTTCCTCCACCAACAGTTCTTGATCGTGTGCTCAAAGATCTTTGTCTTGAGGTTACGTTTCCAGATTAAAAGAAAACTTTGGCCTGAACAGTTAAACTTGTTCAACATAGTAGCTTAAGCAGTATATCTTTGCATTTTCTTTTATCATAATAGCTGCTTTTATTAGTGATCATGTTCTAAAATATGATTATGTTTTATGGTTTGGTTGTGATAATTTTTCGTTGTCATAATCAAGTTAACTATTAATAGATGTTCATATTAGGATCCAACGAATGTTGGTCACCCACTGGAAAATATTTGATGACTACTAGCCTGGTGTTAACATTACTTTTTTATTCACATGAGCATAGGTAATTTAAGTAATAGATGTTCATTGAAAATGTCTGTTGCCTCTGTTGATAATTTAACTGTTGTAATCAAAATAACATAATATAATAATGACGAATGCAACACAGCGCAATGTAGCGCGTGCACCTATATCTTGTTGTTGAATACACATTGCATGCACACCTCATGTCTTCATATAAATATATTCAAAAGTAAAAATTTGGTGAATTTTACATAGTTTAGATGATGTCGGA